>NW_027949484.1:0-2152 GCF_054177405.1 Leptonychotes weddellii | reverse complement strand
TGGGGTAAGAATTTAACAGAAGAAGTAGAAAATGATGATTATGTAACTAAATAACTTCAGACTTGAATTTTGGTTGCATTTATTTCAGTTAAAAATCTGTACATTCTCCATTTCTACATAATGTGAAAAAAAGTGAGCTAAAATTGCTGGGAAAAAAGAACAAGAAACAAAACATATGTTGGGCTATGGATTTGTACAAGATATTTGGAAATTAAAAGTATGAAACACTCTATTTTAGATGAATGGCATTTCTTAAGATGGAAAGTAGGAAAATACTTAAATCAGACTGCAAATTAGATTAGTGCTAAGAATTGGAGATCTTTGAAAACATCTTTAAGAGATAAATATATATTCCATTTCCTCTGTTTTTTTAAAAGGCTTTTATTGCTCATTCTTATCAGAAAGCATAAAGGAATAATAAATTTATTAGTTTGATTCTAGGGTCCCAGGATATTCCAGAGAACTGAGACACTTTGGTCAATTTCTCTTTCATGTCAAATTTTATTTTTGCATATTTTTGGGGTGTCAAGTTTAATGTCTTAGTCAATAAGCAAGTCTTTTGGGGCTCTACATTAAGCTTCAATGAATCATAGAATCAGAGTTGGAAGGGCATCCAAAAGTAATGTAATCCTATCCCCTGCTCAGGCAAGACATCAGAATCATGTTTCACCCTGGTTCTAAAATCTGAAAAAAGGAAATAGAATAATCTAGAATATATGAACTAAATACTATAAAGTGAATTGTTGAAATGGTTGCATCTCTTATAACCTTCTCCACTGAATCCAGAACACTAAGTAAAAATAGGCAAGGTTGTTTGCTTTGTTTCTTTTGTGAATTGTAGAAACTAACAGCTTGGGCATTTTTTAGCAGTTCATTTCACAACATCCTATTGTTATGTATGATAGCCAAAGGCAGTGCAAGCATCCTAAGGAACTATACTATCCCTGCTGTGGTTGAATAATCCACATTCTTATTTATGTAAAACTAGATTTCATTTGGGTCATTTCTAGTTTCCTTCAGGTCCTGATCTTATGCACATACGTTAATTTATACACCACTTAAACAGACTAACAAAATTTTCTTATCATTCAGGCCAATAAAGAATTTGCCTTTTTATTTTTGCTTTCTCTAAATTGATTGAAAGAAAATGTAGTGAGGAAAACATACCATTTGGTACAACCCCTGGAAATTGAACATTAGATAACTAAATCAAAATACTTTATTGTCACTACAGATTATCAGTTTGAGAAGACATCAAATCAGATACTATTCTGAGTCAAAGGGTCTTGCACAATTATTTTTCTCAATATGGCATCTCAGTATGAGTCATATTCACTCATGTGAAGTGAAGCAGAGGTATCAGGAAAGATTTTTTAAAGGGATTTTCAACCATTTACCCTTTAAAGGAAAGATGCTAGTCTTGAGATTCAAGAAAATTTTACATTTCAAATAAATCTGTCCAGCAAAATGGCAAACATTCCCCTGACTCAGATGATTGAAATAAGCCTCCTGCCCTTCTCACCCTGGACAGCTCAATTACTATTGCAAGACTGTGATTCAAGCTGTGGATTAAGTAAGATTGCAACACCAACATCCTGGAGATTTTTAAGAAAGTAATTTCTTTTTCCTTTATACTTTAACATGTAAATAGCACGGAAAAAGCCCTCATCAGAATTTCCTTGGGTAACATGATCAGCAAAAAAATAATAAAGCAATGGAAAAAGATCCATTTTTCTCTCTATTGTGATGCACTTTTTGGCTTCTCAAAGTGTCTAGGGATCTGGAATTTGTAATGTAGAAATGCTGAACTGTCTGTGATGGGCACTGGAGACTAGGCCAGAGAACAAGAAATATCTATTTGTTCAGACCACAAAGCATCCTTTGAGAAACTAGTAAGAGAAATCTCCTCTTAGAAACAACTTAGCAATTTAGTAATATAAAACCTCCTGAAATTGACATTAAAACACCTGCTTTTTTTGGTTAGATACAGAATTTAAATTTTATTTTATATTTTATTTTTTAATTTAATTTTATTATATTAGTCACCATACAATACATCACCAGTTTTCGATGCAATGATCCACAACTCATTGTTTTCATACAACACCCAGTGCTCCAAGCAGTACGTGCCCTCCTTAATACCTATCACTGG
>NW_027949483.1:0-215 GCF_054177405.1 Leptonychotes weddellii | reverse complement strand
GCTACCTTCTTCTTCTTTTTTTTTTTTTTTCTTAACATATATTGCATTATTTGTTTCAGAGGTACAGATCTGAGATTCAACAGTCTTGAGTGTGATTCTTTTTTGAATATTATGCTAGGGGACACATGTATGGATACTTGTAACGCCAATCCAGAAGGACTGAGGTGTCCTGTAAAAGAGTATCATCAACATTAAATTTGAATCACCCATCGGAC
>NW_027949482.1:0-215 GCF_054177405.1 Leptonychotes weddellii | reverse complement strand
TCGCAGCCTGGTGCAGAAATCAGGGCTCCAGCATCAAATCCCCATGTCTCTCTGCTAGACTCTAGTTCTTGTTCTGCTGCGCGTGCCTGGGCTTCTCAGGGGGTCGGGGGCTGCCTTGGCCCTGCTGAGCCTCGAGGCGGCCTTGGACACCCAGTTGGCCCCTAGAAGAAGAGCCTGCCCCTCCCAGAGACCCTGTTTGCCAGTTGGGGGCTATG
>NW_027949481.1:0-215 GCF_054177405.1 Leptonychotes weddellii | reverse complement strand
TTTATGATTTGCAAATATTTTCTCCCATCTTGTGGGTTGGCTTTTTACTGTGTTCATAGTACCTTTTTATGTAGAAAATTAATTTTTTTCATGAAGTCTAATTTGTCTATTTTTATCTCTTGTTGTCTGTGCCTTTGGTATCATATCCAAGAAATTATTGCCAAACCCAGTGTCATGAAAATTTTGCCCTATGTTTTCTTCTATGAGTTTCATAG
>NW_027949480.1:0-215 GCF_054177405.1 Leptonychotes weddellii | reverse complement strand
AAAAATCAGTCACACTGAAAAGATGGGGACCAAAGGGACCCTAAGGGATCTAAGGGAGTTCATTTCTAAAAAAAGAAAGAGGGGCGCCTGGGTGGTTCAGTTGGTTAGGCGTATGCCTCAGTTGGTTAGGTGTCTGCCTTCGGCTTGGGTCGTGATCCCAGGGTCCTGAGATCGAGTCCCGCATCGGGCTCCCTGCTCGGCAGGGGGTCTGCTTC
>NW_027949479.1:0-215 GCF_054177405.1 Leptonychotes weddellii | reverse complement strand
GCCCATAATGTTGAAGCTGCTGGGCGCAGGCAGAGATGTCACACCAGGGTGAGGCTGGGGAGGCAGCCAGGACCCTTTATGGTGGGCTTTGCAGCCTGTGCCAAGCATTCTGGAACTTGATCTTTTTGGAGTTGGGATAGTTAGTTGGGGGGCTGTGATCAGTCTGGAAGAGAGATGCTGAGGACTTGAAATAGGGCACCGGAGGCAAGAAGGGA
>NW_027949478.1:0-215 GCF_054177405.1 Leptonychotes weddellii | reverse complement strand
TCCCCAAGACTTCATTTTTTTTTTTTTTTTAAGATTTTATTTATTTATTTATTTGAGAGAGAGAATGAGAGAGAGAGAGAGCATGAGATGGGGGAGGGTCAGAGGGAGAAGCAGATTCCCCGCCGAGCAGGGAGCCCAATGCGGGACTCGATCCCGGGACTCCAGGATCATGACCTGAGCCGAAGGCAGTCGCTTAACCAACTGAGCCACCCAGG
>NW_027949477.1:0-215 GCF_054177405.1 Leptonychotes weddellii | reverse complement strand
GTGGAGGGCAGGTTTTGTGCTATTACTTTGTAGAGCAAATTGGTAATTCCCGGTAAAGTTGGGAGATGCCTCTCCTCTGTGAATCAGTTATTTCACCTTTTTTTTTTTTTTTTTAAGATTTTATCTATTTGACAGAGAGAAAGACAGCCAGAGAGGGAACACAAGCAGGGGGAGTGGGAGAGGGAGAAGCAGGCTTCCCACGGAGCAGGGAGCCC
>NW_027949476.1:0-215 GCF_054177405.1 Leptonychotes weddellii | reverse complement strand
AAGAGATTCCTGGCACGAGGCTCCACAGAGGCTGTCGTGGCAGAGCTCGGAGTAACCAGGCAACTGATGACAATAGCCAGAGGCTCCCGCGACCGATCGCACCGGCTTTGTATGTGACATGTACACCGCGTGCGCATTGTCTCACCCCAACCTGCAGCAGCCCCGGGAATTGGGCAGGAGATTTGCATCACTCCCTCCCCGTGGCTCCCCACGGC
>NW_027949475.1:0-215 GCF_054177405.1 Leptonychotes weddellii | reverse complement strand
TACTCCCTCCACAGTGGGGGGGAAAAAATGCTGATCTTACCAGATTTTGAGTGTTGTCATTTTTCAAACACTTTGTTATTTCAATAGATTTAAAAATGGTATCTCAAGGTTATTTGTTTTGGTACTCTTGAGGTGAACTTTTGTTTTTCTAAGTCAATCATTTATATTGTCTTTGCCTACTTTTTCTTTTTTTTTTTTTTATTGTAACAACAGTT
>NW_027949474.1:0-215 GCF_054177405.1 Leptonychotes weddellii | reverse complement strand
TTTGTGTATAACACCCAGTGCTCCATGCAGTACATGCCCTCTTTAATACCCATCATGAGGCTAACTCATCCCCCCACTCCCTCCCCTCTAGAACCCTTAGTTTGTTTTTCAGAGTCCATAGTCTCTCATGGTTCGTCTCCTCCTCCGATTTCCCCCCCTTCATTTTTCCCTTCCTACTATCTTCTTTTTTTTTTTTTTTAACATATAATGTATTA
>NW_027949473.1:0-1236 GCF_054177405.1 Leptonychotes weddellii | reverse complement strand
GGCCCTCGGGTATGTGTTAAAGGGCCGACCAGCTGCCACTTTGGCCCCACCGGCCAGCCCGGCGGGTTGGGGGGTGCCGACGTCAGGCCCAGAGAGGGGGCGTTTGTCCCGGGAGGACTCCTGGGGTCCCCCTGAGCCCTCCCTGGAAGACTTGGGCCTCTTCTCTGGCCCCCCCCGCCGCCTGTCTCCACTGCTGCCATGCGCCTCGCTGCGACCGGCGCCCCGGCCTTGGCTGCCCGCTTTCTCCGGGGCCCCTCTGGCCGAGCTGGCCGGCTCTGCGGGCATCCCGTTTTCCTGGCGGGCACGGGCAGGTGGCGGTGGGCTGTCTCTCCGCAGGGAGTTGGAGCGTGTCACCGACATGTTCTCAAACTCGTCGAGCAGCAGCGTGAGGGCCCCATCCTTGGCACCTTTGCTGCCCCGCACGATGGTCTGGGGTCCAGGGCAATGGCGGGATGGGGGCCGGGAAAGGAAGAGGAGGACACGGGACGCGTATCCGACACACAAGGACAGGACAACACAACACACACACAGAGACAAGACAGAGACGGAATGAAGCAATGCCATGGGGTGATGATGGGGCTGGGCAGGTGGGGGCGGCACCAGGGGGGGCCCCTGCAGCCCCTCCCACACCCCCGAGAGGTCTGGCGCAGGAAGAAAGCCGAAGGAGTAACCCCCCACGGGTCAGGCTGTGGCCCCTGGGCTGGCTGGCCCCTCCCTGAGAAGCACCCCGTCTTTCTCCTACTCTCCAGGCTGGGCGCAGCTCTCTGCACTGTGGGCAGGAGGGGAAGGAGCACAGAGCCCACGCCACCCCATAATCAGCCCTGGAGAGCTGCAAATGGACAGGATGCTGGGGCCCGGGTACGGCTTGGACTTCTTTCCCTGCACCCCGCCGGGGCGGTTAACCCCAAACCCAAGCTCTGTTTTCCTGGGAAGCCGAGGGTGAAGTACGGGGAGAGTTAGAAAGGACGGGGCCTGAAGTCCAGGAGCAGCGGTGGCAAATGTGAATTCCCACGGGGCCTGGTGGATGTAACATGTGTCCTGAGTCCACCCAAGCTTCACCTGCCAAGTCTACCACCCTGATCCAAGTCACAGCCACCTCCTCCCTCAAGTACTGAGTCAAGGCCCCCAGGGATCCCCCGGCCCCCTACTCAGCTCCAGGCTCCTACACAGGCTTCCTCACTGCTCCTCCAACATACCAGGCACATGCCCACCTCAGGACCTTTGCACTGGCTGTTC
>NW_027949472.1:0-215 GCF_054177405.1 Leptonychotes weddellii | reverse complement strand
GACTCTGAAAAACAAACTGAGGGTTCTAGAGGGGAGGGGGGTGGGAGGATGGGTTAGCCTGGTGATGGGTATTGAGGAGGGCATGTTCTGCATGGAGCACTGGGTGTTACTCAAAAACAATGAATCATGGAACACTACATCTAAAACTAATGATGTAATGTATGGGGATTAACATAACAATAAAAAAATAAAAATAAAGATGTTGAGAGAAAAAC
>NW_027949471.1:0-215 GCF_054177405.1 Leptonychotes weddellii | reverse complement strand
CTTCTCCCCTGCCTGGCCCCAGCCAATCACTAGTCTACTTCTGTCTATGAATTTGGCTCTTCTGGACACTTCACATAAATGAAATCCTATAGTATTGGGCCTTTTCTGTCTGGCTTCTTTTACTTGTTTACAAGGTCTTTGTGTCAATACTCCATTCTTTTTATGAACAGTATTTGATTGGATATATTACATTTTATCTATTCATCAGTTGCTAG
>NW_027949470.1:0-215 GCF_054177405.1 Leptonychotes weddellii | reverse complement strand
TGAATTGACAGGGAAGTTGTCTCCTCTGGCGACCATATTCACGTCACCAAAATCTCACTTGGAAGAAGCCCAGCTCCTTGCCTGGCTTGCTCCATCTGGCTTCTTCGGGTCATTTCTCTTGTCCTGTGTGTTTGTCCAAGACTGGTCGTTAGGGCTAAATGTGAGAATCACAGTGGCAACGGTGTCACCACCGAGGGACCGTCTCTCTCTCTCTC
>NW_027949469.1:0-215 GCF_054177405.1 Leptonychotes weddellii | reverse complement strand
GGAGGAGTAGGAGACCTGGATTTCGTCTCCTCTCAGGAATTCAGCTGGATAGGGATCAAACCATTCTGAACACCTACAAACTCAACAGGAGATCGAAGAAAAGAAGAGCAACAACTCTCTCATCAGAAAAGCGACCACTTTCTGGAAGGTAGGACGTGCGGAGAAGTGAATCTGAGGCGATATTCGGGAGGATAGACGGAGGGGGAGGGGCCTCC
>NW_027949468.1:0-215 GCF_054177405.1 Leptonychotes weddellii | reverse complement strand
TTCACTGCTTCGGGTGGCTCATAAGTCACTACTGGAATCTTTCCATTTGGAGTAATAACTGACATCATCAGTTAAAAGTTTTAGACAATACAGCTATAATAAGGTCCTGGGCCTTCATTTGCTAAAATTCACTAATTATTCTGATTTGTGTTTTATACTGCCATTTTGAAATGTATGCTATCTCCACTTTTCTTCTATAGTTTATGAAAATAATA
>NW_027949467.1:0-215 GCF_054177405.1 Leptonychotes weddellii | reverse complement strand
TCCTTCCTTAGAAGTAAAAGAACTTACCTACTGAGCTCTTAAAGCATTCAATGGGATACAGAGATAACACACCATGGTCATGCCACCTAAGGGATATTTGTATAAGATGTAATAGTTTTTCATAGCTAATGAGATTCTAAATCCAACTTCTGGAAATCAAAACCATTACTGTTCTCCCATTTGGTCCTCTGTTTTATTGTATATAGTTGTTGATA
>NW_027949466.1:0-215 GCF_054177405.1 Leptonychotes weddellii | reverse complement strand
TGGGGGGGGGGGGTTGGGGATGGCTGGGTGATAGACACTGGGGAGGGTATGTGCTATGGTGAGCACTGTGAATTGTGCAAGACTGTTGAATCACAGATCTGTACCTCTGAAACAAATAATACATTATATGTTAAGGAACAAAAAAAGAAGAAGATAGCAGAAGGGGAGGAATGAAGGGGGGGAATCGGAGGGGGAAACCAACCATGAGAGACGAT
>NW_027949465.1:0-215 GCF_054177405.1 Leptonychotes weddellii | reverse complement strand
TAAGGAGCTGATCCCATTTACAATTGCACCCAAAACCATAAGATACCTAGGAATAAATCTAACCAAAGAGGCAAAGGATCTGTACTCAGAAAACTATAAAATACTCATGAAAGAAATTGAGGAAGACACAAAGAAATGGAAAAATGTTCCATGCTCATGGATTGGAAGAACAAATATTGTGAAGATGTCAATGCTACCTAGAGCAATCTACACAT
>NW_027949464.1:0-215 GCF_054177405.1 Leptonychotes weddellii | reverse complement strand
TATCCAGTCATCTGTAGATGGACATCTTGGCTCTTTCCACAGTTTGGCTATTGTGGACATTGCTGCTATAAACATCGGGGTGCACATACCCCTTCGGATCCCTACTTTACAAAAACTATTCTTGACCCTAGGATTGCCTATTAGTGATTGGGTAAGTTGGCAGAAGGTTTAATGCAATCTTATTTTTGATAGCGATGTTTAGAATGAAAATATTG
>NW_027949463.1:0-215 GCF_054177405.1 Leptonychotes weddellii | reverse complement strand
GTTTCCTTCCATCTTGGCTATGTATCAGGATGTTTTAAAAAATGTACCTGGCTGGATCCTACCTATGGATTTCTTTTTTTTTTTTTAATTTTTTATTGTTATGTTAATCACCATACATTACATCATTAGTTTTTGATGTAATGTTCCATGATTCATTGTTTGTGCATAACACCCAGTGCTCCATGCAGAATGTGCCCTCTTTAATACCCATCCCC
>NW_027949462.1:0-1236 GCF_054177405.1 Leptonychotes weddellii | reverse complement strand
TTTCAGGATTTTCTCTTTGTCTCTGAAATTTGCAAGCTTCACTACTTTATGTCGAGGTGTGGACCTGTTTTTATTGTTGTTGAAGGGGGTTGGGGTTTCTGTGCCTCCTGGATTTGATGCCTGTTTCCTTCTCCAGATTAGGGAGGTTTTCTGCTATAATTTCAAATATACCTTCTTCCACCCCCCTTCCTCTTCTTCTGGGATCCCAATTATTCTACTATTGTTTCGCTTTATGGTATCACTTATCTCTTGAATTCTCGCCTCATGATCCAGTAGTTGTTTATATTTTTTCACAACTTTTTATTCTCCGTTACTTTTTAAATTTTTTTTTTTAAAGGTTTTATTTATTTATTTGACAGAGAGAGACACAGCAAGAGAGGGAACACAAGCAGGGGGCGTGGGTGAGGAAGAAGCACGCTTTCCGCTGAACACAGAGCCCGATGCGGGTATCGATCCCAGGACCATGGGATCATGACCTGAGCCAAAGGCCGACACTTAATGACTGAGCCACCAGGTGCCCCTATACTCCATCATTTTATTTTGTTTTCTGTATCACTACTTCTCCTTTCTGCCTCATTTATCCTAGCAGAGCCTCCAATTTTTTTTAATTTTAAATACATAATTTTTATTCAGTATAGCTCAGTCTAGAAAAGATAAGTAAATAATGTTTTATTCGGTTGCCTTGGTGGCTCAGTCGTTAAGCATCTGCCTTCGGCTCAGGTCATGACCCCAGGGTCCTGGGATCGGGCCCCGCATTGGGCTCCCTGCTCTTCGGGGAGCCTGCTTCTCCCTCTCCCCTTCCCCCTGCTTGTGTTCCCTCTCTTGTTGGTCTCTCTCTGTCAAGTAAATAAATAAAATCTTAAAAAAAATAATGTTTTAATTCACCATTACCCATATGTATGTGACAAATTTTTTAAAATTTCATTTTATTTCAAAGATTTATTTATTTATCTGACACAGAGACAGAGATAGTGACAAAGAGAGCACAGAGAGGGACAAGCAGACTCCCCGCTGAGTAAGGAGCCCAATATGGGTTCGATCCCAAGTCCTCGGAATTATGACCTGAGCCAAACACAGCCGCTTAACCAACTGAACCACCCAGGCACCCCTAAAATTTCGCTTCAGTTAGCTGACATATGATACATCATTAGTTTCAGATGTAGTGTTCAGTTAATCATCAGTTGTTTATAACACCCAGTGCTCTACAGATCACGTGCCCTCCTTCATGCCCATCAC
>NW_027949461.1:0-215 GCF_054177405.1 Leptonychotes weddellii | reverse complement strand
ATGAGAGGGGGGAGGGTCAGAGGGAGAAGCAGACTCCCTGCCGAGCAGGGAGCCCGACGCGGGACTCGATCCCGGGACTCCAGGATCATGACCTGAGCCGAAGGCAGTCGCTTAACCGACTGAGCCACCCAGGCGCCCAAATCAAAATTACTTTTAAAGTTACTAATATTATTAGGATATTAGGAATTTGATTCTAAATTTCTGGAACGCATTTC
>NW_027949460.1:0-215 GCF_054177405.1 Leptonychotes weddellii | reverse complement strand
GAGAAGCAGGTTCCCCGCAGAGCAGGGAGCCCGATGCGGGACTCAATCCCAGGACCCTGGGACCATGACCTGAGCCGAAGGCAGACGCTTAATGACTGAGCCACCCAGGCGCCCCTGGGTAAGTTTTCTACTCAAAGATTGCCATCACTCCCAAGCTAGGAACTCCACGAGAATGCTCCCCATGGAATTGCCGAGGCTGAACAGCAAAGCAGAGA
>NW_027949459.1:0-215 GCF_054177405.1 Leptonychotes weddellii | reverse complement strand
GGTTTTCTTTTTTTTAAAAGATTTTATTTATTTATTTGAGAGAGAGAGAATGAGAGAGAACACATGAGGGGGGATAGGGTCAGAGGGCAAAGCAGACTCCCTGCCGAGCAGGGAGCCCGATGTGGGACTCGATCCAGGGACTCCAGGATCATGACCTGAGCCGAAGGCAGTCGCTTAACCAACTGAGCCACCCAGGCGTTCCCGTTGGGTTTTTA
>NW_027949458.1:0-215 GCF_054177405.1 Leptonychotes weddellii | reverse complement strand
TACTGTGTGCCATGTATGCCATTCTAAGGAATTTCATTTTTTTCCTGAAGATATTGGGGAAACCACTGGGAGATTTTATACAGAAGAATAATGTGACCAGATGTCCTTTGGAAAAATGACTCTAACTGCTTCTCTTTGAACTTTTCATTTAAAAAAAACTTTTCATTTAAAAAATTCTATCAAAGTATCCTAAAATTTGTGAGAGCCAAAACAAC
>NW_027949457.1:0-215 GCF_054177405.1 Leptonychotes weddellii | reverse complement strand
CTGTGTTTCTTCCCTTCCCGTCCTTTTCCCAGAATTCCTCTGTTCACTGCAGCCAGGATGAGAATCCCTGCTGGTGATTCCTCTTCCTCCTCCTGTCTGAAGGTGGTGGCTGTGGAGGTCGAGATCTGGAGAAGAATCAATCCCCTCAGATGGAGAAGGAACGCAGGGTCACTTGTCATGGGGTTCCATCAGAAATCTGCTCTTAGATTTCTGTA
>NW_027949456.1:0-215 GCF_054177405.1 Leptonychotes weddellii | reverse complement strand
GGAGGATGGGTTAGCTTGGTGATGGGTATTGAGAAGGGCACATTCTGCATGGAGCACTGGGTGTTATGCACAAACAATGAATCATGAAACACTACATCTAAAACTAATGATGCAATGTATGGGGATAATATAAGAATGAAAAAATTTAAAAAAAAAAAAAGAAAGAAAGAAAATTAAAATATACCTCTAATAAGTAAAGAGATTGAGTTAGTAAT
>NW_027949455.1:0-215 GCF_054177405.1 Leptonychotes weddellii | reverse complement strand
AGAATTTGGAATATTTCTTATTGTTACTCTTGAAATTTTTTGTATTTTTTAAATATCAGAAATAAAGCAAAATTAGCATAAATGTGATATTTAAAATCTACAATGCTTTTTTTTCTTTATTCTTATGTTAATCCCCATACATTACATCATTAGTTCTAGATGAAGTGTTCCATGATTCATTGTTTGTGCATAACACCCAGTGCTCCATGCAGAAC
>NW_027949454.1:0-215 GCF_054177405.1 Leptonychotes weddellii | reverse complement strand
TTGAGACCAAGATGGTGGCAGAGCAGAATCCAGGGTCTTGCCTCTGCCAGGGCCCCCGTCTTTATGTGCCCCACTGCTGGCCCGCCTGCCCCCCGGTGGAAGCTTCTGGGATGCTCTACTGGGCCTTCGGAGGATAGGCTCATTGAGCTGAGGTTCACTGAGGTCTTGCAGGAAGTCTGGTCAGTTCAAGACCCCCATCGGCCAATGGGCTGATC
>NW_027949453.1:0-215 GCF_054177405.1 Leptonychotes weddellii | reverse complement strand
GCCAGAATCATTGGCATCTGGCAAGGGACAGGAAAAAAATCCCATTTTATTAAATAAATAAACAAACAAATAAATATGTCTTTAAAAAAGAAAAAATTAAAAGCCATGCTACAATAAACATCTTTGTATGTATGTGTGTAAACACAGACACACACACAAATATGCAAATGTATTTGTATACTTTGACTTATTTTTTTTTTAAAGATTTTATTTAT
>NW_027949452.1:0-215 GCF_054177405.1 Leptonychotes weddellii | reverse complement strand
TTTTGCTTGCCGAGCTTTTTTTTTTTCCTTTTCTCCAGAAAGTATTATGCTTTATTCCCCCTTGATAACCAGGGAACACAGCTGGATTATTTTTAGAGGATTCAGGATGTCACTATCCCTCAAGGTGATCATTATAAATACATATTTTCATTGTAAAATAACACAGAGAAAATTGGGATACCCGTGGCGACCACAGTACCACATCCTGGCATTTT
>NW_027949451.1:0-1236 GCF_054177405.1 Leptonychotes weddellii | reverse complement strand
CGATAGCACTAGGCGCTAAATCTATCGCATCAGGCGCAGGCTCACAAGCAACTGGTGACTACAGCACAGCAACTGGTGGCTATAGTACGGCATCTGGCGAGTCTAGCACAGCGACTGGTGACTCTAGTTTGGCAGAAGGCGAATCAAGTACAGCCACTGGCGCCTCTAGTCAGGCAAAGGGCGACTCTAGTACCGCAACGGGCGCCTCAAGCTTAGCCGTTGGCGACTCTAGCACAGCATATGGTAGCTTTAGTACAGCAAGAGGCTTTAATAGCACAGCATCTGGCGCTTCTAGCAAAGCAAATGATGACTCTAGCACAGCCACTGGCGCTTTTAGCACCGCAGATGGCATCTCTAGCACAGCCACTGGTTTCTCTAGTACGGCAAAGGGCTTCTCTAGTACAGCCTCTGGCGCTTCTAGCAAAGCAGAAGGAAACTATGCTATTGCACTGGGTGGCGGTGATTCGCTGAGTTCTGGCGTAACGGCTACAACAGCCGCCTACTCAGAAGCTGATAATGCCATTGCTATTGGTACAGGCACACATGCAAACATAGGTAATGGTGTAGCGATTGGGTCAGAAAGTCGCACTACTGTAGATGCAGGAGTAGCAGGCTATGACGCAGGTACGGGTGCAGCGAATACATCAGGAACCTCAACTTGGCAAGCGACCCACGCCGCTGTTGCAGTAGGTAATGGCACAACAGTTACTCGTCAAATTACAGGCGTTGCTGCTGGTAGTAGTGATACCGATGCGGTCAATGTGGCGCAGCTTAAAACAGTAGTGAGCGGTGCAATGAGTAATGCAGTGGGCTATGATACAGCTACAAAAGATAAGGTCACCCTTGGTGGTACCGTAGCTACTGCACCAGTTACTCTAACCAATATCAAAGCAGGTGAGCTTGTAGCAGATAGCACTGATGCGGTCAATGGTGGTCAACTATTTAATACCAATAAAGCGGTAGTCAGTAATACTAATGATATCAATGCTAATAAAACAGCTATTGCTACTAAAGCAACCATTACTTATGTTGATAGTGTTAACACAGCTCAAGATATAGCTATTAAATCTGCTAGAAGTGAAGTGAAAGCAGGTAATAATACTGTTGTTACTGCGGACACAACCACTGGAGCAAACGGTCAGACTATCTATACTTTTGCCACTAAAGAAGATGTTTCTTTCGCAACGATTACCTCTGGAAATACTGTTATAGATACTGACGGCATTAGCATAACTG
>NW_027949450.1:0-215 GCF_054177405.1 Leptonychotes weddellii | reverse complement strand
AAGAGCAGCACGTGCGGAGGTCCTGAGGCAGGAATGTCTCCTGGCAGATGGAAGAAATAGAATGATGGTGGGGCTGAAGATTGTTGAGGTGTGGAGTGATGTAGTGCTGGAAGGTGTGGTGAGAGATTAACTAGGACAAGATCATGGGGGGCTTTATGGGCTGTGGAAGGATTCTTTGTTGTTGTTGTTGTTTTGTTTCGTTTTTGTTTTTAAGC
>NW_027949449.1:0-215 GCF_054177405.1 Leptonychotes weddellii | reverse complement strand
GGATGCCATCAGGCCACTTTCCAGACGGGAGCTTAGAGGAATAAAACTTCCTGTTACAGTTCGCCGCCCCTCTCGCCCAAGCCTGGGAGCACACAGTTTCGATGCTCGGTGCAAAGTCTTCCCTTCTCTGTCTCCCTATGAGCCCGTGAGCTACTCGCGGCCCACGCACCCAGGGGCCGTGCAGAGTCTGGAACAGAACGTGCACGCGGTGACAT
>NW_027949448.1:0-215 GCF_054177405.1 Leptonychotes weddellii | reverse complement strand
TCACTCGGTTAAATATCCTGCCCTGGCTTTTGGTCCAGTTGCTTGAGAATACAAGGAACACAAATATACACATAAGCAGCACCAGCCTATCTCTGAGCCTAGGGCTATTGCTAAGCCCTTGCTGCTTTCCTGCTTCGACGTAAGATACTCTCACTTCCAGCCTGGTTATAACTTCCTGTTTTTAAAACCTGTGCATTTTCGTTTACGGATGCTGG
>NW_027949447.1:0-215 GCF_054177405.1 Leptonychotes weddellii | reverse complement strand
AGGTCACACAGCTAACCAGTAACAGTAGCCAAGATTCTCACCCAGGTAGTTTGGTACCTGAGCCTGTACTCTTTTTTTTTTTTTCTATTTATTTATTTTTTTTATTCTTATGTTAATCCCCATACATTACATCATTAGTTTTAGATGAAGTGTTCCATGATTCATTGTTTGTGCATAACACCCAGTGCTCCATGCAGAACGTGCCCTCCTCAATA
>NW_027949446.1:0-215 GCF_054177405.1 Leptonychotes weddellii | reverse complement strand
ATTCTCAGAGTCTTGGTAGGCATCCGAACTGGTCCTTTCACTTTGAGATTCTTTTCCTTTGCGCCTCTGATCAAGTCAGCACATACCTTTTCCAAAGATTTTACGTTGCGGCTGGTGAGAGTAATTCTGATTCGGTGAATCGCCACCTCCGGTTCCACGGGTGTCTTTCCGGTGTCTTTAAAAGCCATGGCTGCGGCGCGGCTTCCTGACCGACT
>NW_027949445.1:0-215 GCF_054177405.1 Leptonychotes weddellii | reverse complement strand
TTTGGTTTCCCAGTGCATATAAAAGTTGTTTACACTCTACTGTAGACTATTAAGGGTGCAACAACATTATGCTAAAAAATGCTAACCATCATCTGAGTTTCCAGCAAGTGGCGATCTTTCTGCTGGCGGAGGGTCTTGCATCCATGTTCCTGGCTGCTGACTGATCAGGGTGCTGGCTGCTGAAGGTGGGGTGGCTGTGCCGAGTTCTTAAAATA
>NW_027949444.1:0-215 GCF_054177405.1 Leptonychotes weddellii | reverse complement strand
GTCTGCCTTCGGCTCAGGTCATGATCCCAGGGTCCTGGGATCGAGTCCCACATCGGGCTCCCTGCTCAGCGGGAAGCCTGCTTCTCCCTCTCCCACTCCCCCTGCTTGTGTTCCTGTTCTCGCTGTCTCTCTCTGTCATATAAATAAATAAAATCTTTAAAAAAAAAAAAAAAACTAGAGATCCTTGGGAAAATGGCTGTTTCTAGGGCTGGGGA
>NW_027949443.1:0-215 GCF_054177405.1 Leptonychotes weddellii | reverse complement strand
GGAGAGAAACAACAAATGTTGGAGAGGTTGTGGAGAAAGGGGAACCCTCTTACACTGTTGGTGGGAATGCAAGTTGGTAAAGCCACTTTGGAAAACAGTGTGGAGGTTCCTCAAAAATTAAAAATAGAGCTACCCTATGACCCAGTAATTGAAACTTTTCATCAAATTTGGAAAAGTTTAATAATTAATTCTCCAAATATGTTTGTCTAATCTCT
>NW_027949442.1:0-215 GCF_054177405.1 Leptonychotes weddellii | reverse complement strand
TTTTGAGGAACCTCCATACAGTTTTCCAGAGTGGCTGCACCAGCTTGCATTCCCACCAGCAGTGTAGGAGGGTTCCCCTTTCTCCGCATCCCCGCCAACATCTGTCGTTTCCTGACTTGTAAATTTTAGTTGAATGGCTAATATTAAAAAAACAAAATAAGCATTGGTGGTGAGGATGTGGAGAAATTGGGAACCATGTGCACGATTGGTAGGAA
>NW_027949441.1:0-215 GCF_054177405.1 Leptonychotes weddellii | reverse complement strand
TGTTTGACTTATTTCGCTCAACATAATACCCTCCAGTTCCATCCACGTCGTTGCAAATGGCAAGATCTCATTCCTTTTGATGGCTGCATAATATTCCATTGTATATATATAGCCATCTCCAAATCTTGAATTTGGTGTGTGCTAGTCATCAATCCCTATCAGGAGCTAGAGTCCAGTCCAATTGCTGCTTTGACTGCTTGTCCCTGAGTTTCAGG
>NW_027949440.1:0-1236 GCF_054177405.1 Leptonychotes weddellii | reverse complement strand
TTTTTGATCACTGCTTCAATCTCGTTAGTGGTTATTGGCCTATTCAGGTTGTCAATTTCTTCCTGTTTCAGTCTTGGCAGCTTATAGGTTTCCAGGAAGGCCTCCATTTCATCCAGATTGCTCAGTTTATTGGCATATAGTTGTTGATAATAATTTCTAATAATTGTTTCTATTTCCTCGGTGTTAGTTGTGATCTCTCCCCTTTCATTCATCATTTTATTAATTTGGGCCCTTTCTCTTTTCTTTTGGATAAGTCTGGGCAGTGGTTTATTGATCTTATTAATTCTTTCAAAGAACCAACTTCTAGTTTCATTGATCTGATCTACTGTGTTTCTGGTTTCTAATTCATTGATTTCTGCTCTAATTTTAATATTTCTCTTCTAATGCATGACTTAGGCGTCGTTTGTTGCTTTTTCTCTAGTTCTTTAAGGTGTAGAGTTAGTTGGTGAATTCGGGATTTTTCTATTTTTTTGAATGAGGCTTGGATGGCTCTGTATTTCCCCCTTAGGACCAGCTTTGCAGTATCCCATAGGTTTTGGACCAATGTGTTTTTGTTCTCATTGATTTCCATGAATTGTTTAAACTCTTCGTTGCTTTCTTGGTTGACCCAAACATTCTTGAGCAGAGTGGTCTTTAGCTTCCAAGTGTTTGAATTTCTGCCAAATTTTGTCTTGTGATTGAGTTCCAGTTTTAAAGCATTGTGGTCTGAGAATATGCAGGGAATAATCTCAATCTTTTGGTATCAGTTGAGACCTGATTTGTGACGCAGTATGTGGTCTATTCTGGAGAAAGTTCCATGTGCGCTCGAGTAGAATGAGTATTCTGTTGTTTTAGGGACCTCATATCTATGAGGTCCATCTGGTCCAATGTATCATTCAAAGCTCTTGTTTCCTTGTTGATTTTCTGCTTAGATGATCTGTCCATTGCTGAGAGTGGAGTATTGAGGTCTCCTACAATTAACGTATTGTTATCTATATGACTCTTTATTTTGGTTAATAGTTGGCTTATGTAGATTGCTGCTCCCATGTTGGGGGCATAGATATTTACAATTGTTGGATCTTTTTGTTGGATAGACCCTTTAAGAATGATATAGTGTCCTTCTGTGTCTCTTATTACAGACTTTAGTTTAAAATCTAATTTGTCTGATATAAGAATTGCTTCTGACCCTCCCCCCTCTCATGTGCTCTCTCTCTCTCAAATAAATAAATAAAATCTTAAAAAAAAATAAACATATAT
>NW_027949439.1:0-215 GCF_054177405.1 Leptonychotes weddellii | reverse complement strand
GCGACCACTTTCTGGAAGGTAGGACGTGAGGAAAAGTGAATCCGAGGCGATATTCGGGAGGATAGACAGCGGGGGAGGGGCCTCCCACGGCCACTTCTGGTAAGTGATAGAGCCGTGGAGCACAAAATCGGAAACTTTAGAAGTCAGCTCCACTGAGGGACATCACTCCGGTGGCTAAGCGGGAGGTGGAACACTCGTGGGACAGTGTGGTCTCA
>NW_027949438.1:0-215 GCF_054177405.1 Leptonychotes weddellii | reverse complement strand
GTCATCAAAATTATAATTATTTTCCTCTGGACATTCAGTTTCATGTTATTCATTTTTTGTTCTGTTTGAATCCAATTCTTCTATTAGTTCTGGCAATTTTTACTTTAGTTTTACTCTCTTAAAGGTATCAGAAACCTACATATTTTCAAAGTTCTGCCCATGAATATCCTTGAAGATGTAACACATTTGCAGTAGCATCTGAGTAAGATGGGAAC
>NW_027949437.1:0-215 GCF_054177405.1 Leptonychotes weddellii | reverse complement strand
TTCCCTTCCTTCCAACGGTCAAGTCGAAATTTGGTGAGAGGCAGCTCAGAGATCGGGAATTTAGAAATGGGAGGTCCTGCTGAAGAAGGCCCACTGAGGTGATTAGTTGAGGGAATTTAGGGAGGTGAACCTTCTAGAAGATAGAGGTAAAAAGCCTCAGTGGTGGTGTCCGGTGGAAGGGTGGATATTGATGGAAGCAGCTTGAGTAATTGTTG
>NW_027949436.1:0-215 GCF_054177405.1 Leptonychotes weddellii | reverse complement strand
ATTTAAAAATAGGGGCGGGGGGGGCGCCTGGGTGGCTCGGTTGAGTGGGTGTCTGACTCCTGATTTCGGCTCAGGTCATGATCTCTGGATCGTGAGATTGAGCCCCAGGCCAGGCTCTGTGCTCAGTGGGAATCTGCTTGAGATTCTCTCTCTCCCTCTCCCTCGGCCCCTCCCTGCTGGCACTCTCTCTCTCTCTCTCTCGAAATAGTATATAT
>NW_027949435.1:0-215 GCF_054177405.1 Leptonychotes weddellii | reverse complement strand
ATAGTATCCACTCTGTTTTTTTTTTTTTTTTTTAAAGATTTTATTTATTTATTTGAGAGAGAGAGAATGAGAGACAGAGAGCATGAGAGGGAGGAGAGTCAGAGGGAGAAGCAGACTCCCCGCCGAGCAGGGAGCCCGACGCGGGACTCGATCCCGGGACTCCAGGATCATGACCTGAGCCGAAGGCAGTCGCTTAACCAACTGAGCCACCCAGG
>NW_027949434.1:0-215 GCF_054177405.1 Leptonychotes weddellii | reverse complement strand
GAGTCTGTCTGAGCTCCACGAGCTCTGGGCTGGGAGAAGGTGTGGCCTCTGGGGCCTTGGCAGAGAACAGAGGCTGCCTTCCATCCTGCCCCTCAGGGCCCTGGTTCTGGGGTGTCAGAACTCGGGACACAGGTGAAGGCAGAGAGGTGCAGAGGGGACAGATAAACATGGACTCACGTCTGCCCTCTTGAGTCCCTCTTTCTGGCCAGAGAGCA
>NW_027949433.1:0-215 GCF_054177405.1 Leptonychotes weddellii | reverse complement strand
ATCTATCTATCTATCTATCAAGAGGTGGGTCTACAGCCAGAAGGCTTGAGCTTGAATCCCAGGTTTACCCCTTATTACCCTTATGTGATCCTTAAGACATGGTTTCCTAATCTGTAAAATGAAAGATAATATGTGCTCTGCATAGCTCAAGGGCTTGTTATGAAAATTAAATGAGATAATGTAAATGCTTTATAAAATGTTATTTGAATTTTTGA
>NW_027949432.1:0-215 GCF_054177405.1 Leptonychotes weddellii | reverse complement strand
CCCTGTCTGGAAAACATAGATGCTGGCCCAGATAACCTCCAAGGGACCTTCCAGCCCTCACCTAAGCCCCTGGTCAGGGCCAGACTGTCAACAGAAAGCAAGTGAAGGACCAGGCCAGGCAGGAAACTGACTTATGTTCATTTCACTTTATACAACAACTCATTAAGAGAAGGTCAATGGGGGCATCTCATGGACCCAAGGGAGATGGCTTCCAC
>NW_027949431.1:0-215 GCF_054177405.1 Leptonychotes weddellii | reverse complement strand
CATTATATGTTTTTTTAAAAAGAAGATAGTAGGAAGGGAAAAATGAAGGGGTGGAATCAGAGGGGGAGACAAACCATGAGAGAGTATGACTCTGAGACACAAACTGAGGGTTCTAGAGGGGAGAGGGGTGGGGGGATGGGTTAGCCTGGTGATGGGTATTAAAGAGGGCATGTACTGAATGGAACACTGGGTGTTATACGCAAAGAATGAATCAT
>NW_027949430.1:0-215 GCF_054177405.1 Leptonychotes weddellii | reverse complement strand
ATACTCCCTCCACAGTGGGGGGAAAAAATGCTGATCTTACCAGATTTTGAGTGTTGTCATTTTTCAAACACTTTGTTATTTCAATAGATTTAAAAATGGTATCTCAAGGTTATTTGTTTTGGTACTCTTGAGGTGAACTTTTGTTTTTCTAAGTCAATCATTTATATTGTCTTTGCCTACTTTTTCTTTTTTTTTTTTTTATTGTAACAACAGTT
>NW_027949429.1:0-1236 GCF_054177405.1 Leptonychotes weddellii | reverse complement strand
GAGAAGGGAAGCAAACAACCTGGGGGCAAACAGCATGGAAACAGCTATCTGAAGAACACCTGGGGCACACAGGGGTTAGATTATTTGCTCTTCTCCCAGTGCATCCCTGAGAGGCAGTGTTTACAGAGACACCTCTCCAAGGACAAAGGAGCTGGCTAGCACCATTTCCCTTCCCCACTCCTCAGCATAAACACAGAGCCATCTGTGGGAAGCAAGGCAGTGCTGATACTGGCTGCTTAACTTGCTTACAGCAAGCCCCACATCCCTGCACTCTGATGGGACTGCCTTTCTCGGTCAAGCTTGCCTCAGTCCCAGTGCGGTGGGATCCTTCCCCAGGAGACCCTGCCCACAACACATCTCCCAACCAGAGAGTTCTGCAGGGTTTCAGTTCTAGTGGAAGTAGTATCAGGTCTCATTTAACAAGCAGGCCAGAGCACATCTAGTTAAAACTTGCTGCATTCAGGCCAAGGACCAAACACTGGCCCACTGCAGGCAAGGAAAGCTTCTGCAGACAACTGGCCTGAAGGATAGAGCAGCCAAAATACAACAGCAGAGTGCACACAGCACACACTAGAGATACTCCCTGAAGCACCAGGCCATGGATACTACATGACCTCTTCATAAAGCTATTACTCTTAGGAGTAGAAAACAAAACTGGCTTTTCTAACACAGAGAAGAAGGCAGACACTTAGACAAAATGCCAAGATGGAGGAATTCATTCCAAATGAAAGAACAAGATAAGGCTATGGCCAGAGATCTAAGTGAAACAAATATAAGTACCATGCCTGATGGAGAAGTTAAAGCATAAGGGTACTTACTGGGCTTGCAAAAGAATGGAAAACATCAGGGAGACCCTTACCACAGAGATAAAAGAGTTAAAAAAAAGAATCAGTCAGAAATCAAGAACGTAATAAATGAAATTGGAAACAGACTGGATGCAATGAATAGCAGGCTGGAAGGAGAGGAAGGAGTTAGTGACCAAGGAATCAAAATAATTGAAATCAATGAAGTGGAACAAAAGAGAGAAGTAGTTATGGAACATAAGAATAGACTTAGAGAACTCAGTGACTCCATCAATCATAATAGCATTCATATTATTTTTATTTTTTTATTCTTATGTTAATCCCCATACATTACATCATTAGTTTTAGATGTAGTGTTCCATGATTCATTGTTTGTGCATAACACCCAGTGCTCCATGCAGAACGTGCCCTCCTCAATACCCATCACCAGGCT
>NW_027949428.1:0-215 GCF_054177405.1 Leptonychotes weddellii | reverse complement strand
CTTTAAAAAAAAAAAAAAATCTCTATACCCAGTGTGGGGATTTAGCTCACAACCCTGAGATTAAGAGTCACATGCTCCTCCAACTGAGTCAACCAGGTGCCCCCATTTTTGCCTTTCTATATGAGCACTTAGGTCTCTAAAATACATATAAATTAAATCATGCCAGTCCTGTGCTTGAAGTCATTCAGTGGATTTGTATCACCATAGCTTTCAAG
>NW_027949427.1:0-215 GCF_054177405.1 Leptonychotes weddellii | reverse complement strand
CCCCCTCTCATGCTCTCTCTCTCTCTCTCTCATTCTCTCTCTCAAATAAATAAAATCTTAAAAAAAAATAAAAAATATAAATATAAATAAATAAATAAATAAATAAATATTTTCTCCCTTTGGGATCCCTGCGTGGCTCAATTGGTTAAGCATTTGCCTTCAGCTCAGGTCATGATCCCAGAGTCCTAGGATCGAGTCCCGCATCGGGCTCCCTG
>NW_027949426.1:0-215 GCF_054177405.1 Leptonychotes weddellii | reverse complement strand
TCCCTCTGTTGCGAGGCAGGTTTCTCAGCTGCTTATTTTATTTATTTATTTATTTTATTTTTAATTTTAATTTTTATTTTTTTTATTCTTATATTGATCCCCATACATTACATCATTAGTTTTAGATGAAGTGTTCCATGATTCATTGTTTGTGCATAACACCCAGTGCTCCATGCAGAATGTGCCCTCCTCAATACCCCCCACCCGGCTCCCGC
>NW_027949425.1:0-215 GCF_054177405.1 Leptonychotes weddellii | reverse complement strand
TAAACACTGTAAGACATATATTCAAACCTATACTTCAGAACACATTTCCCTTTACTTGTTAAAATCCTGGCCATCTCATTATTATCTGCAATGTTGAAGATTGCAAGGCTGTGAGTCTTTACCAGCAGTAAAGGCAGCTTTGGCCATTTCTCGTTTTCTCCAACGACAAGATGTCTGAGTCCTGAAGGTGAATGTGTCCTTCACATTGTAGAATC
>NW_027949424.1:0-215 GCF_054177405.1 Leptonychotes weddellii | reverse complement strand
CACATAGAATTCCTGTGTGCCTCTTGCAGCCTCTTGCTAGAACACGACACTGCCTTTCATTATAGCAAATGTGGTTTCTGGTGCTGGGTCTGCTAGCGTTTGACCGTGTCCTTTCAAATATCTTTACACTTAATACTTAGTTTATTCCTCTTCCAGACTATCAAAGAAATACTCTTTTATTTGAAAGAAACTGCATATACGAAGAAGACAAAAGA
>NW_027949423.1:0-215 GCF_054177405.1 Leptonychotes weddellii | reverse complement strand
CAGTCATGTGAGCAGAAACCAGCAGAAATAAGAATCTTCTTGGATATTCTGAGTAAGACCGGGGAATGGCCAAATGAGAAGTTGCTTCCTCCTGACAATGGTGACGGTAGCGTTATGCAGGCTCTGGGGCCAGAGGGTGGAGTTGGAGGACCTAATGTCTGTGACAGTCCCTATTTATTTTTTTTTTCTTTTTTTTTTTTATTCTTATGTTAATC
>NW_027949422.1:0-215 GCF_054177405.1 Leptonychotes weddellii | reverse complement strand
CTATTCAGCAACAGCGAGCACTGCATTCAAAACTATCTCATCCCAGGAATTAAATAAGGTCAGCCACATTCATTGGCATTTCCTCCACTGTAGTATTGTAGAAAGTCTCAATGTCACGAAGAATCCTCTTGTCTTCTTCAGTAACAAAGTTTATAGCCACACCTTTCCTCCCAAATCGACCCCCTCTGCCAATTCTGTGTAAGAAAAAGAAATCA
>NW_027949421.1:0-215 GCF_054177405.1 Leptonychotes weddellii | reverse complement strand
TGCTCTGCTTCCAGCACCAAGCATAGTCTTCTACCCACCAGTTCCTGCAGTTCTGTGTGAGCTGTAGTTTAAAGTCAGCATCTCAACATCCACTGGGCAAAGACTTCGGGAAGGGGCTGTTATGCACCACCCTGGACCTAGTGTCAGGGATCAAATGGTGAATAAGAACAGACACTGGGGGTGCCTGGGTGGCTCAGTCGTTAAGCGTCTGCCTT
>NW_027949420.1:0-215 GCF_054177405.1 Leptonychotes weddellii | reverse complement strand
AAAGTTCTTGGGACTGATGGATTGGTTTGTAGAATTACTGTATTGGAGTCAGGTAAAGAGCAGGCTGCTTCAGATAGCTAATGGAGAGCCTAGTCCCAGACTAGGCTTTCATTCTACCAGAAGGAGATTTTCATGTTGCCTGTATTTCCCTCGGAATGATGTTTCTATTCAGTTATCTTGGTATATATTGACAACATACACTGTAGAAAAAATGA
>NW_027949419.1:0-215 GCF_054177405.1 Leptonychotes weddellii | reverse complement strand
TCTGTTTGTTCTAAGTACTTAAAAGGCATTATCCCTTCTGTTAATTTAGAATTTCTTTTTTTTCATTTGCAACGATGTGGATGGACCTGGAGGGTATTATGTTGAGCGAAATAAGTCAAACAGAGAAAGACATGTATCATATGACCTCACTGATATGAGGAGTTCTTAATCTCAGGAAACAAACTGAGGGTTGCTGGAGTGGGGGGTGGGGTGGG
>NW_027949418.1:0-1236 GCF_054177405.1 Leptonychotes weddellii | reverse complement strand
GAAACATTAGATTGGCAACAGACCTATCCACAGAGACCTGGCAGGCCAGAAAGGACTGGCAGGATATATTCAGAGCACTAAATGAGAAAAATATGCAGCCAAGAATATCCAGCTAGGCTGTCATTGAAAATAGAAGGAGAGATAAAAAGCTTCCAGGACAAACAAAAACTAAAGGAATTTGCAAACACAAAACCAGCCCTACAAGAAATATTGAAGGGGGTCCTCTAAGCAAAGAGAGAGCCTAAAAGCAACATAGACCAGAAAGGAACACAGACAATATACAGTAACAGTCACCTTACAGGCAATACAATGACACTAAATTCATATCTTTCAATAGTTACCCTGAATGCAAATGGGCTAAATGCCCCAATAAAAGACACTGGGTATCAGATTGGATAAAAAAACAAGACCCATGATATGCTGTCTTCAAGAGACTCATTTTAGACCCCAAAACATCCCCAGATTGAAAGTGAGGGGGTAGAAAACGATTTACCATGCCAAAGGACACCAAAAGAAAGCTGGGGTGGCAATCCTTATATCAGACAAATTAGATTTTAAACCAAAGAATATAATAAGAGATGAGGAAGGACACTATATCATACTTAAAGGGTCTATCCAACAAGAAGATCTAACAATTGTAAATATCTATGCCCCTAACATGGGAGCAGCCAATTATATAAGCCAATTAATAACAAAAGCAAAGAAACACATAGAAAACAATGCAATAATAGTGAGGGACTTTAACAACCCCCTCACTGAAATGAACAGATCATCTAAGCAAAAGATCAATAAGGAAATAAAGACTTTAAATGACACACTGGACCAAATAGACTTCACAGACATATTCAGAACATTCCATCCCAAAGCAATGGAATACACATCCTTCTCTAGTGCCCATGGAAATTCTCCAGAATAGATAACATCCTAGGTCACAAATCAGGTCTCAACCAGTACCAAAAGACTGGGATCATTCCCTGCCTATTTTCAGACCACAATGCTTTGAAACTAGAACTCAATCACAAGAGGAAAGTCGGAAAGAACTCAAATACATGGAGGCTAAAGAGCATCCTACTAAAGAATGAATGGGTCAACCAGGAAATTAAAGAAGGGTTAAAAAAATTCATGGAAACCAATGAAAATGAAAACACAACTGTTCAAAATCTATGGGATGCAGCAAAGGCAGTCCTAAGAGGAGAGTATATAGCAATACAAGCCTTTCTCAAGAAATAAGAAAGG
>NW_027949417.1:0-215 GCF_054177405.1 Leptonychotes weddellii | reverse complement strand
GGTATCTTATGGTTTTGGGTGCAATTGTAAATGGGATCAACTCCTTAATTTCTCTTTCTTCTGTCTTGTTGGTGTATAGGAATGCCACTGACTTCTGTGCATTGATTTTATATCCTGCCACTTTACTGAATTCCTATATGAGTTTTAGCAGTTCTGGAGTGGAGTCTTTTGGGTTTTCCACATAAAGTATCATATCACCTGCAAAGAGTGACAAT
>NW_027949416.1:0-215 GCF_054177405.1 Leptonychotes weddellii | reverse complement strand
AGTTTATAAGTTCAAGGGTAGTTATAGCCAATTTGAACCAAAAAAGGTAAGTCTGGAGGTCATGGGATGTCTTACTGTGTCTGTTTTTAATCCTTTAGCGCTGCCCGGAGTGAATTGACAGCAGTATCCTCCGAAGGACTCTCCAGTGCAAAGTGAGCTATGATGAATACATATATAAATATGTATCTGTACACACACACAAATACACACACACA
>NW_027949415.1:0-215 GCF_054177405.1 Leptonychotes weddellii | reverse complement strand
ATTGTCTTGGTGGAGTGGATTGTGTGGAGAGGTATTGGGGTGGGACGATGGGAACAGGGCCTATGGGGATGGGGCAGGAATTGGGTCCCATATGCTGAGAGGAGCCTTCTCTAATGGTCTGACCTTGTAGGGTACTCTCCATCTCTGGTGCCTAGAGTGCCAGGAGGTCACCACTGCCAGGACAGTGAGGTCCAGGGTGTCCCTAGCCCCTAGAC
>NW_027949414.1:0-215 GCF_054177405.1 Leptonychotes weddellii | reverse complement strand
GGATTAACATAAGAATAAAAAAAAATAATGCAGAAGATAACTCCTAAATTCCTGATAGTTTTTATAGCTATTTAAATGGTATCTTCTTTTTTTAAAATTATATTTTCTAGCTATGGATGGTGTAGAGATAGGCTGTTGATGTTTGGAACTTCATCTTTCATCTGGCACCGTTGCTAAATTCTTTTAGTCTTTTTTTTTTTTAAGTAATCTCTACA
>NW_027949413.1:0-215 GCF_054177405.1 Leptonychotes weddellii | reverse complement strand
AAAGTTCTTGGGACTAATGGATTGGTTTGTAGAATTACTGTATTGGAGTCAGGTAAAGAGCAGGCTGCTTCAGATAGCTAATGGAGAGCCTAGTCCCAGACTAGGCTTTCATTCTACCAGAAGGAGATTTTCATGTTGCCTGTATTTCCCTCGGAATGATGTTTCTATTCAGTTATCTTGGTATATATTGACAACATACCCTGTAGAAAAAATGA
>NW_027949412.1:0-215 GCF_054177405.1 Leptonychotes weddellii | reverse complement strand
TCAATACCCACCACCAGGCTAACCCATCCTCCCACCCCCCTCCCCTCTAGAACCCTCAGTTTGTTTTTCAGAGTCCATCGTCTCTCATGGTTCGTCTACCCCTCCGATTTCCCCCGCTTCATTCTTCCCCTCCCGCTACCTTCTTCTTCTTCTTTTTTTTTTTCTTAACATATATTGCATTATTTGTTTCAGAGGTACAGATCTGAGATTCAACA
>NW_027949411.1:0-215 GCF_054177405.1 Leptonychotes weddellii | reverse complement strand
CAAAATATATGAATTGTCCTTATCTAAATACCAACTGCTCTTATATAAATACAGTTGATTTTAAAGCCATCAATAGTGTGGCTTTTTTTAAATCTTCACCAACACTGTTATCTAAAAAATAGTAAAGATTTTTTACGAGGTCCTACTATCCTCTAGAAAACAGAAAAACAAATATAATGGGTTTCTGGTACCCTATAGTACACAGTTAATTGCAT
>NW_027949410.1:0-215 GCF_054177405.1 Leptonychotes weddellii | reverse complement strand
CGGGAGCCACCTGTAGGAGAGGTTCTGTCCCTCAGCCTGGGATGTGCAGGCTAGTGGGGGCTGGGTACTGGGGGTCCTGTCTCCTTCTCCCCATGCTGGGCCCGGGGGTGGGACCGGAGGTGGCCTGGGTCCCTCCCTGCCCCGTAAACAGGGAGGACAAGATCCGTGGTTTCAGATCTTCATCAGTGGTCACTGTTTCGCCAACCAAAGTGTAT
>NW_027949409.1:0-215 GCF_054177405.1 Leptonychotes weddellii | reverse complement strand
GTGGAGAAACCTATGTCAGATTTTAGTTGAGTTTAGTTAAGTTTTATTAGAGGGTAGAAGGGAAGACTGTAGCTCTTCGCCTGGCAAGCTCCTCCTCCCGTATTTTATACCTCCTATACTTTATTTCCTCTTTTCCATCTCAACAACTGCCCAATTGTAGGTTTTCATCACATCTTCCCCTGATAATCTCCTGGTCAAAGTGCTTTCTGAAGCAC
>NW_027949408.1:0-215 GCF_054177405.1 Leptonychotes weddellii | reverse complement strand
AAGGGATGTATGGGTAAAGGGCAGGAAAGAAAAAAAAAAAGTGGTCTGATGATACACAGAGATTTTCTAAGCCTTGTTTGTGGAACTGATACGTCCCAAGTATAGATTTTTTTAAATAAGATTAGAAAGGTTTTTCAGTCATAAAGAGCAATGAAGTACTAATACATGCTACAACACAAATGAACCGCAAAAACACTACACTAAGTGAAAGAAGC
>NW_027949407.1:0-215 GCF_054177405.1 Leptonychotes weddellii | reverse complement strand
ATCGGAGGAGTAGACGAACCATGAGAGACGATGGACTCTGAAAAACAAACTGAGGGTTCTAGAGGGGAGGGGGTGGGAGGATGGGTTAGCCTGGTGATGGGTATTGAGGAGGGCACGTTCTGCATGGAGCACTGGGTGTTATGCACAAACAATGAATCATGGAACACTACATCTAAAACTAATGATGTAATGTATGGGGATTAACATAACAATTA
>NW_027949406.1:0-215 GCF_054177405.1 Leptonychotes weddellii | reverse complement strand
AGTGTTATGCTGAGCAAAATAAGTCAATCAGAGAAAGACATGTATCATATGACCTCACTGATATGAGGAATTCTTAATCTCAGGAAACAAACTGAGGGTTGGTGGAGTGGTGGGGGGTGGGAGGGATAGGGCAGCTGGGTGATAGACATTGGGGAGGGCATGTGCTATGGTGAGTGCTGTGAATTGTGCAAAACTTTTGAATCACAGATCTGTAC
>NW_027949405.1:0-215 GCF_054177405.1 Leptonychotes weddellii | reverse complement strand
CATTAATTTAAGTGAACGAAATCTTATCGTAGCCCCTTTTGTATATTCTGTGTCTTTATTCAGTTTCAAATGGTATTCTTTTTATAAATCATTCTTATGAGCCTTGTGGTAAATTAGAAGTGCTGATCGTTACAATTTTCAGGAAAACTTAAAAATGAACATGTATTTGAAGTTTATTTTCCTAAGTACGTTATTGCTAGTTTGTATAGAAAAGT
>NW_027949404.1:0-215 GCF_054177405.1 Leptonychotes weddellii | reverse complement strand
CCTCCCTCCCGTCCCTCTCCTCCTCCTCTTCCTCATCAGCATTGCTCCTTTCTCATCCCTGCTTCCCTCTGGCTGCACCTACTTCCTTGTTTCCTCGTGTTTCACATGTGCCCTGAATGAACAGCAGCTCAAAGTTCCCCCTGCTTCCAAATCGCACTGAGACTCCACTGTAAACTCCTGGAAGGTCCACAAGGACGCACATCCCCTGGTCTTTG
>NW_027949403.1:0-215 GCF_054177405.1 Leptonychotes weddellii | reverse complement strand
AATTGATACCAACACATATTTTGAAAACATTCACACATTTATGTACTAGATTATTAAAATACGCATTATAACACAATAAATCATCCTTTATATTCATATTTAATAAATCATTACATTAGCTTTTTTCAATCTGTTATAATATTAAACACGATTTAGAGCAAATATGTGAACATAAGCATATGCCTCTCTTTAGAAGATACTCAAAACTGATACCT
>NW_027949402.1:0-215 GCF_054177405.1 Leptonychotes weddellii | reverse complement strand
GGTGTTATGCACAAACAATGAATCATGGAACACTACATCTAAAACTAATGATGTAATGTATGGGGATTAACATAACAATAAAAAAATTAAAAATATATACTCTCCTGGTTCTAAACATTCACAATTTAATAATTAAAATTTAAATATTTTTATTGTTTCCATATATTTAAGGCTTACTGTGTAACAGAACCTATAGCTGGCTCTGATGTAGCTGG
>NW_027949401.1:0-215 GCF_054177405.1 Leptonychotes weddellii | reverse complement strand
GCGTAAGGCATTCTTCTCCAGGAATGTTACGGAACCTGAGTGAATTCCCACATCCTTCCAAGGTTCATGATGGAATGAGGAGACAGGAATTTTGACCCAATCGTGGAGTCCTTATTTCTCTAACCTGGTTCAGCATGTTTTTGGAATGACTGTCCTCAAATCAAATTGATTCAACACATGTGGCATTTATAACATGCAAACCACTATGCTAGGCA
>NW_027949400.1:0-215 GCF_054177405.1 Leptonychotes weddellii | reverse complement strand
TTAATGGAAATACTGGGCCGATAAAAAATCATTATTCTTTTTGGAGATTCAAGAGCTCTCCTGAGAAACTGGAACCTATGTAACAAATAGTTTTCTCCAGAATGTTAGATGATCTCCTTCACTTTTGATCAAAGTCTCCCTTCATTTTTACTTTAAAAGACTGTCTTCACCTTTCGATTCATTTTTAAATATTAAAATCAATGGTTTTCTAAGAA
>NW_027949399.1:0-215 GCF_054177405.1 Leptonychotes weddellii | reverse complement strand
TTTACTAATATAAATGTTATTTCTCATATAAGTATTATTCCTAACAAAGGCATCTGTTCTTTGTTCCTAATAAATATTTATGATAATTCTCCTTCAAGTATCACCTGTGCGATATCTCATAAGATTTGATATGCAAAGTTTATTAGAATTAAGTTCTAAGTATTTTTAATTTCTCATAATGGTTTCTTCTTTGACCCATGAGGCATATAGGAGTA
>NW_027949398.1:0-215 GCF_054177405.1 Leptonychotes weddellii | reverse complement strand
CTTGCATTTCTAGGAGAAACCCCACTTGGTTTTGATCATACTTCCTATATATTACTGGATTTGATATGCTAATATTTTGTTAAAGATTTTTATGAGTATGTTCATTAGGGGTATTGATTTATAGCTTTCTTTACTATTAACATCTTGCTATAGATGGATGTGTGTCCCCTCAAAATCATATGTTGAGACATAATGCTCACTGTGATGCTATCAGG
>NW_027949397.1:0-1236 GCF_054177405.1 Leptonychotes weddellii | reverse complement strand
AAAAAAAAAAAAAGATGAGATAAATAGTGGCAAGGATGTATAGAAAAGAGAACTCTTGGGGCACCTGGGTGGCTGAGTCAGTTGAGCGGCCCACTAATGATTTCTGCTCAGGTCATGATCTCAGGGTCATGAGATTGAGCCCTGCGTCGTCAGGGGAGTCTGCTTGAGAGTCTCTCCCTCTGCCCTTCCCCTCACTTGTGCTCGCTTGCTCTCTCTCTAAAATAAATGAATTTAAAAAAAAAAGAGAACTCTTGTGCGCTGTTGTTGGAAATATAAATTTGTACAGTCACTATATAAAACAGAATGGAGATTCCTCAAAAAAAAAATATATATATATATAGAAAACAGAACTACCATATGATCCAGCAGTTCCACTTCTGGGTATATATCCAAAGGATTTGAAATCAGGATCTCAAAGAGATAGCTATACTTCCTCTTTCATTGCAGTATTATTCACAATAGCCAAGACATAGAAACAACTTAAGTGTCCATTGATGAATGAATGGAAAATAAAATACAGTATATATACAATGGAATATTAATCATCCATAATAAAGATGGAAATCCTGCCATTTGTGTAAACATAGATAAACCTTGAAAGCATTATACTAAGTGAAATAAGTCAGAGAATGACAGATACTTTATGATCTCATTTATATGTGAAATCTAAAAAAGCTGAACTCATAAAAACAAAGAGTAGATTGGTGGTTGCCAGGAGCTGGGGAGTAGGGGAAATGAGGCGATATTTGTCAAAGGGTACAGACTTTCAGTTGTAAGAGGACTAAGTTCTGGGAATCTAATGTGGGAAGCATGGTGACTGTAGTTAACAGTAGTGTGATTTGTACTTGAAAGTTGTTAAAAGAGTAGATCTTAAACATTCTCACCATGCCAACAACAAAAAGGTAATTATGATAGACGAAGGATGTGTTAACTAACCTTACTCTGGTACTCATTTTGCAATATTATACGTGTATCAAATCATCATGTTGTGCACCTTAGACTTATATAATGTTAAATGTCAATTATATCTCAATAAAGCTGGAAAAAACCTTTTCCAGAACATAGATATGAGTGTCCAGATTTAAAGGGCCTAACAAGTATTTAGCACTTAATTATGAAACTTTAGCTCACTAAAGCTGAACGCCTCCTGCAAGAAAAATGGTCACCTCTAAAAGACATGTATCATATGATCTCATTGATATGAGGAATTCTTAATCGCAGGAAACAAACTGAGTG
>NW_027949396.1:0-215 GCF_054177405.1 Leptonychotes weddellii | reverse complement strand
AGTTCCATCCACGTCATTGCAAATGGCAAGATCTCATTCCTTTTTCATCATTATTTATTATTAATTCACATTTTCACTCTTCACTGTGCATAGCAGTTTCCTCATCTGTAAAATGGGAATGATGCAGGATTGTACTGTGTTGGTTCATATCAGCTTGATTTTCTGTTTTGGGAGCCACTTGATATCACATTGGAAGCTTGAAGTTGGCCATGGTG
>NW_027949395.1:0-215 GCF_054177405.1 Leptonychotes weddellii | reverse complement strand
TGGTGGGTATTGAGGCGGGCACATTCTGCATGGAGCACTGGGTGTTATGCACAAACAATGAATCATGGAACACTTCATCTAAAACTAATGATGTAATGTATGGGGATTAACATAAGAATAAAAAATTAAAAAAAAAAACTATTTGGGAATTATAACCTGTATTTCTTATCAGGAGGTCCATCTTCATCAATATTTTTCAAAATGGAAAGGACAAG
>NW_027949394.1:0-215 GCF_054177405.1 Leptonychotes weddellii | reverse complement strand
ATAAGGCTTTTCAGTGGGACATTGTGGCCCCAGAGACACTCATCAGAGGACTGTGGAACAACATGAGCAGTTCCCAGAAAGCCATCAGGCTTGGAGGGCAGGAAGTCTCTCCACAATGCATGCCATTTCTCCATCTAGGAAAAGACTCATGTCCAAAGATGTGTTCTGCACCACTCTTAGACCCTGGCAGTGTTTTCTTAAACAGACGTCCCAGC
>NW_027949393.1:0-215 GCF_054177405.1 Leptonychotes weddellii | reverse complement strand
CCAAGATCACCAATAGGCAAACAGGCATGACGAAGATGGCAAACACAATGATGACCACCTCCTGGGTGTAGCTGTCCCCACAGGTCAGCTTCAACAGAGGGGGGAGGTCACAGAAAATAAAGTCGATCTCATTGTCCCCACAGAAGGAGAGGGTGAAGGCTGTGACCGTGCGAACAAAGGCGCTGGACAGACCAGCGCCATAAGCCCCGGCCACC
>NW_027949392.1:0-215 GCF_054177405.1 Leptonychotes weddellii | reverse complement strand
AAATCGGAGGGAGAGTTGAACCATGAGAGACTATGGACTCTGAGAAACAAACTGAGGGTGTTAGAGGGGAGGGGGTGTGGGGGGATGGGTTAGCCTGGTGACGGGTATTAAGGAGTACATGTACTGCATGGAGCACTGGGTGTTATACAAAACCAATGAAACATGGAACGCTACATCAAAAACTAATGATGTATTGTATAGTGACTAACGTAACA
>NW_027949391.1:0-215 GCF_054177405.1 Leptonychotes weddellii | reverse complement strand
TCGCTGTAACTGTACGGGCCCGGTTGGTCAGGCCCTGGCCTTGGCGTGGCTTGTGTGTGTGAGTTAAAGTAAACAAGCTGCAGGGTGTGTCTGGTGCAGGATCGGAAGCCGAGTGAAAAGGGAAGGGAATGCAGGTGTGGTGTTGCCTGCAGGGGCTTGGTGGAGAGCAGCACGGGAATCCAGGACGATCCCAAAGGCCGCCTGGGGACCTGAGC
>NW_027949390.1:0-215 GCF_054177405.1 Leptonychotes weddellii | reverse complement strand
AGTTCCATCCACGTCGTTGCAAATGGCAAGATCTCATTCCTTTTTCATCATTATTTATTATTAATTCACATTTTCACTCTTCACTGTGCATAGCAGTTTCCTCATCTGTAAAATGGGAATGATGCAGGATTGTACTGTGTTGGTTCATATCAGCTTGATTTTCTGTTTTGGGAGCCACTTGATATCACATTGGAAGCTTTAAGTTGGCCATGGTG
>NW_027949389.1:0-215 GCF_054177405.1 Leptonychotes weddellii | reverse complement strand
CCCTGAAGATAGTACATATAAGATCATTTGAAATTCTGGTTTTACTTATATGCTTCTAATTATATTTATCAAAAGTTACAAAAAGCAAGGGGCGGAGCAAAATGGCGGAGGAGTAGGAGACCTGGATTTCGTCTCCTCTCAGGAATTCAGCTGGATAGGGATCAAACCATTCTGAACACCTACAAACTCAACAGGAGATTGAAGAAAAGAAGAGC
>NW_027949388.1:0-215 GCF_054177405.1 Leptonychotes weddellii | reverse complement strand
TGTTTTTTGTTAAAGAAGAAGCTTTAGAGTTTTGTAGAGTGCTTACATTCCAAATTTTGCAGATTGTATCCTCTTTTTTTTTTTATTCTTATGTTAATCCCCATACATTACATCATTAGTTCTAGATGAAGTGTTCCATGATTCATTGTTTGTGCATAACACCCAGTGCTCCATGCAGAATGTGCCCTCCTCAATACCCACCACCAGGCTAACCC
>NW_027949387.1:0-215 GCF_054177405.1 Leptonychotes weddellii | reverse complement strand
TTTGGTTTCCCAGTGCATATAAAAGTTGTTTACACTCTACTGTAGACTATTAAGGGTGCAACAACATTATGCTAAAAAATGCTAACCATCATCTGAGTTTCCAGCAAGTGGCGATCTTTCTGCTGGCGGAGGGTCTTGCATCCATGTTCCTGGCTGCTGACTGATCAGGGTGCTGGCTGCTGAAGGTGGGGTGGCTGTGGCAAGTTCTTAAAATA
>NW_027949386.1:0-1236 GCF_054177405.1 Leptonychotes weddellii | reverse complement strand
AAACTTTTGGCTCCCCGGAGTCTCCATCTTGCTGACTTACCCTCCAAATCTTGGGAATTTTCAGCTTCCCTAATCACGTGAGCCAGTTTCTTATAATAAATCTCTTTATGTGTATATACCTGCTTCATGTTGGTTCTTTCTCTTTGGAGAACCCTAATACAAGATGAGCTGCTCAAGCCAAGTATATAATCTGATTTCTGTGCACGTTAGCCCACAATGGATCCCTGTCTTCTGCCATCATTCCTTGAGCAATTTTAAAATACTTGTTTCTGAATACTTACCTCCTGTGTCAGGAACTATAGATTACAAAGAAATGAGGCACGTTCTTATTCAAAGACCAAAGTCCAGTGTAAACAAATGACTAGAAACAGTGTCTGTATGGAGTCCCACACACACTGCCGTTGTGTAGGGAAGTTGTTTTCAGTGGGAAACTGAACCATATCTTGTGGTTTGCTGATGTGGAGATGCCACTTTGACTCTCCTTAGTTAAATATTGGTTACTGTCTTTCCCCTGCATTCTGTGACAGAATAGACACTGCCTGGGTTTGCATCTGTCCTCTTCAATTTCTAGTTCTGTGATCTTGGGCAAATTAATGTTTGTTTATTTTGTTAAATGTACAAAAGGAATAAAAAGAGTACCTACATCGTAGCATTTTTATAAGATCACATAGGATAGTATTAGTAAAGGATTTAAAACAGTGCCTGCCACCTACCCTATTTTATCAAATCTAAGATGCCATCAATTTTGAGATAAACTGCGATTTTGTGTATTTCTTTTTTTTTTAAATTGTTAATCAGCATGCATTACATCATTAGTTTTTGATGTAGTGTTCCATGATTCATTGTTTGTGCATAACACCCAGTGCTCCATGCAGAACGTGCCCTCTTTAATACCCATCACCAGGCTAACCCATCCTCCCACCCCCTCCCCTCTAGAACCCTCAGTTTGTTTTTCAGAGTCCATCGTCTCTCATGGTTCGTCTCCCCCTCCGATTTCCCTCCCTTCATTCTTCCCCTCCTGCTATCTTCTTCTTCTTTTTTTTTTTCCTTTAACATATATTGCATTATTTGTTTCAGAGGTACAGATCTGTGATTCAACAGTCTTACACAATTCACAGCACTCACCATAGCACATACCCTCCCCAATGTTTATCACCCAGCCACCCCATCCCTCCCACCCCACCCCCAACTCCAGCAACCCTCAGTTTGTTTCCTGAGATTAAGAATTCCTTATAT
>NW_027949385.1:0-215 GCF_054177405.1 Leptonychotes weddellii | reverse complement strand
CAAAATACATGAATTTTCCTTATCTAAATACCAACTGCTCTTATATAAATACAGTTGATTTTAAAGCCATCAATAGTGTGGCTTTTTTTAAATCTTCACCAACACTGTTATCTAAAAAATAGTAAAGATTTTTTACGAGGTCCTACTATCCTCTAGAAAACAGAAAAACAAATATAATGGGTTTCTGGTACCCTATAGTACACAGTTAATTGCAT
>NW_027949384.1:0-215 GCF_054177405.1 Leptonychotes weddellii | reverse complement strand
AACAATGATAAGTGGATTTTTTTTTGTTTAGTTTTAAAAAACAGTTTTTTAAGATTTTATTTATTTGACAGAGAGAGACAGCAAGAAAGGGAACACAAGCAGGGGGAGTGGGGATGTGGGAAAAGCAGGCTTCCCACTGAGCAGGGAGCCCAATGTGGGGCTCAATGCGGGGCTCGATCCCAGGACCCTGGGATCATGATGTGAGCCAAAGGCAG
>NW_027949383.1:0-215 GCF_054177405.1 Leptonychotes weddellii | reverse complement strand
CCGGGCCAGCTCCCCGACGCCCCTGCTCTTGTACTTCTCGCGGCCCTCCGCCAGTTCCTGCTCCAGCTTGGCGAGCTGGTCCAGCAGGTGCCGCTCGCGCTCCCGCAGGAACTGGTGGGCCTGCTCAAACTCAGCCACGATGTACTGCCTCTGGTCCTGGAGCTTCTTCTGCAGGGGTGCGGAGGGGAGAGGGGGTGACGCTTCTGCCCTGAGCT
>NW_027949382.1:0-215 GCF_054177405.1 Leptonychotes weddellii | reverse complement strand
GAGAAGCAGGTTCCCTGCAGAGCAGGGAGCCCGATGCGGGACTCAATCCCAGGACCCTGGGACCATGACCTGAGCCGAAGGCAGACGCTTAATGACTGAGCCACCCAGGCGCCCCTGGGTAAGTTTTCTACTCAAAGATTGCCATCACTCCCAAGCTAGGAACTCCACGAGAATGCTCCCCATGGAATTGCCGAGGCTGCACAGCAAAGCAGAGA
>NW_027949381.1:0-215 GCF_054177405.1 Leptonychotes weddellii | reverse complement strand
CTGGAGGATCAGGGAGGTAGAAAGACAACAAGGAGACCACAGTGTCATGAAAGTCAACAGAGGAGACCATTTTAAATGGACATGAATGTTACCAGTGTGAAATGTTATGGAAAAGTTAACTTAACTTAGAGGCAGAAACATGTCTGCTTGACATTTGTAAGGCTTTCAGACATTTTGGCAAAAGCAATGTAAGCAAATTTAATGAATGGTAGGGA
>NW_027949380.1:0-215 GCF_054177405.1 Leptonychotes weddellii | reverse complement strand
CCAGTGGCTCCTGTAGCCAACAGTGCAGATCTAGAACACTCCCACCATCTATTCTTTTGGACAACTCTCCTTATACTAGACAGAGTAGCCTCCCAAGGGCAAGGAGGGACCCGCTCAAGGCAGAAATTCCGGCATCAACAACAGGAACAGAAGTCTGGTACTGACAATGGAGAAGTCTCCAAGGACTCAGGGAGCCCCATCTGAGGAGGAGATAC
>NW_027949379.1:0-215 GCF_054177405.1 Leptonychotes weddellii | reverse complement strand
AAAGAAAATTAAAAATGTTAACTTTGAAAGACTAAAGAATCATGGTAAAAAAGCCATGAATTCTATGTGCTGTATTCCCCTAGCACTGGAGTTCTGCCGTTCTCATTGATCAGTAAACTTGGTCTTGGCTGGCTGTTCTTGCTGATCATCTGGGGCAGAGGCCTGTTGCCATGGTTCCCAGATATCTTTGCTGGAGGCGGAATTGCACCACCCTT
>NW_027949378.1:0-215 GCF_054177405.1 Leptonychotes weddellii | reverse complement strand
CCCTGAAGGACCGACATGCTTCCTCACCTCCTGTGGCACGGCCGCTGTAGACAGAACACTCAGGTGTGCCTTGCTCTGCGCTGTGCCACGTCCTGATCTCCACAACTGCTCTGTAAGGCCGGATACCCTACCTCTACTATATACAACAGGGTCTGAAAGTCAGGGAAGTACACTGACGTGCCTAAGTTTATGCACCCAGGGTGCTATTACAGTCA
>NW_027949377.1:0-215 GCF_054177405.1 Leptonychotes weddellii | reverse complement strand
TCAAGGATCTGAAATGTCTACAACTTAGTTATGCAGCCTGGAAATAAATTTCAAACGAAAATAAAAGCTTCAGTAAACACTCAACATTTTTAAGCTTTCAAAATTAAGGCATAAGACTATTATAATTTTTTAATAAATGGACTGAATTTTATAAAGTGTGTTAAAATGAATATTGGTCCATTTAAAATATTGAATTTAGAGGGGCGCCTGGGTGG
>NW_027949376.1:0-215 GCF_054177405.1 Leptonychotes weddellii | reverse complement strand
TTTTGTTTGTATATACAAAAGCTATTGATTTCTCTATAATAATTGTGTATGCTGCCAACTAACTGAGTGTTTCTGTTGTATATGATAGTTTTTCAATTGATTCTCCTGGGTTTTTCATGGATGCAATCATATTAGCTGCAAATGGAGTTAGTTTTACCTCTTCTTTCTAATTTTTATATTTTTAATTACTTCCTTTTTTACTTTCCTTTTTTTCT
>NW_027949375.1:0-1236 GCF_054177405.1 Leptonychotes weddellii | reverse complement strand
CTTCCTCATCTCTTATTACATTCTTTGGTTTAAAATCTAATTTGTCTGATATAAGGATTGCCACCCCAGCTTTCTCTGGTGTCCATTAGCATGGTAAATGGTTTTCCACCCCTTCACTTTCAATCTGGAGGTGTCTTTGGGTCTAAAATGAGTCTCTTGCAGACAGCATATTGATGGGTTTTGTTTTTTTACCCAGTCTGATACCCTGTGTCTTTTGACTGGGGCATTTAGCCCATTTACATTCAGGGTAACTATTGAAAGATAATGAATTTAGTGCCATTGTATCGCCCGTAAGGTGACTGTTACTGTATATTGTCTGTGTTCCTTTCTGGTCTGTGTTGCTTTTAGGCTCTCTCTTTGCTTAGAGGACCCCTTTCAATATTTTTTGTAGGGCTGGTTTCGTGTTTGCAAATTCCTTTAGTTTTTGTTTGTCCTGGAAGCTATTTACCTCTCCTTCTCTTTCCAATGACAGCCTAGCTGGATATAGTATTCTTGGCTGCATATTTTTCTCATTTAGTGCTCTGAATATATCCTGCCAGTCCTTTCTGGCCTGCCAGGTCTCTGTGGATAGGTCTGTTGTCAATCTAATGTTTCTGCCATTGTAGGTTACATATCTCTTCTCCTGAGCTGCTTTCAGGATTTTCTTTGTCTCTGAGACTCGCAAGTTTTACTCTTAGATATCGGGGTGTTGACCTATTTTTATTGGTTTTGAGGGGGGTTCTCTGTGCCTCTTGGATTTTGATGCCTGTCTCCTTCCCCAAATTAGGGAAGTTCTCTGCTGTAATTTGCTCCAATATACCTTCTGCCCCCCTCTCTCTTTCTTCTTTTCTGGGATCCCAATTATTCTAATATCATTTCGTCTTATGTTATCACTTATCTCCCGAGTTCTGCCCTTGTGATCCAGTAGTTGTTTATCTCTCTTTTTCTCAGCTTCTTTATTTTCCATCATTTGGTCTTCTATATCACAAATTCTCTCTTCTGCCTCATTTATCCTAGCAGTTAGGGCCCCCATATTTGATTGCACCTCATTAATAGTCTTTTTGATTTCGACTTAGTTAGATTTTAGTTCTTTTATTTCTCCAGAAAGGGTTTCTCTAATAACTTCCATGCTTTTTTCAAGCCCAGCTAGTATCTTTAAAAATCATCATTTTGAACTCTAGTTCCGACATTGTACTAATGTCCATATTGATTAGGTCCCTGGCAGTCGGTACTGCCTCTTGTTCTTTTTTTTGAGGT
>NW_027949374.1:0-12503 GCF_054177405.1 Leptonychotes weddellii | reverse complement strand
GGTTGGCCTGGTGGTGGGTATTGAGGAGGGCACGTTCTGCATGGAGCACTGGGTGTTGTGCACGAACAATGAATCATGGAACACTTCATCTAGAACTAATGATGTAATGTATGGGGATTAACATAAGAATAAAAAAAAAAATCTCTCCATTATGGAAAATTTTAAAAACACAGATTAACAAAAAGAATTAAAATCACCCACATTTCCATTATACAAAATAACCACAGTAAATATCTTCATGTATACTATTTCAATTATTTTTTACAAGTGTACATTATTTATCTCACTTAGAAGAGTAGAATCACATTATAAGCACTGTTTTATGATCTGTATTCCTTCCCTAAATATTTAGCTAAAAAAAGTGGTTCTCAAATATGGTCCCCAGACCATCAACATCACTAGATGCTGATCAAGTGCAACCTCACAACCCCCAGAGCTGGCAAATGAGAATTTCTGAAGATGGGGTACTAGTAATCCTGAAGCACGCTCCAGCTTGAAAACCTCAGTTCTAGAACACCATTTCAGCATATTTCCCCACTATATAAACATACAATAATTTATTTAATGGTGGGCATTTAGGTAGTTTCCAATTTTTACTGATGTAGTACAGTATATATCCTTATAACTGGATCACTGAACACATCCTTGATGATTTTAAGTGGGCTAAGCCCTCAATCTTGAAATTCTAGGTAAAAGCTTTTAATGTGTATTCTCAAATTTTCTATCAGTGACTAATATTTCCTCCAATCAGCAGTATGTGAGAATGGCAGTTTCTCTACATTCTTGGTCACAGTATATTATCACTTTTTGAGAATCTCTGCCAATTTCATAGGTGACAAATGACATCATATTAAAGTTTTAAAGTACATTTCTATTATTTTTACTGAACTCACCTTCTTTTGTAAACAATCTATTCATTTTCATTGCCCATTTTTATGAGGCTCTTGTCTTTAGAGTTCTCTGAAACTAAACATATTAACTATTTCTTTATGTTCCAGAATATAAATGTTTTCCAGTTGTTTTGCCTGTCTGGTTTTTTTTAGACATGATTTTTTTAAAATAACATTTTGCATTGGTGTGGTACGCTTGTTACAACTGATAACCCATCATGATAAATATTATTAACTAAAAGTCCATAGGTTAATGTTCATTCTTTGTGTTGTACAGTTCTGTGAGTTTTGACAAATGTGTAATGTATCTACCATTATGGAATCATACAGAATAGCTCATTATCCTAAAAATTCCCTATGCTCTACCTATTCATCACCCCCCCAAACTTGCATCCCTAACCCCTGATCTTTTTACTGTCTCCCATAGTTTTGCCTTTTCCAGAATGTCATATACTTGGAATCATACCATATGTATGTAAGCCTTTTCAGATTGGCTTCATTCCCTTAGCAATATGTATTTAAGGTTCTTCTATGTCTTTTCATGGCTTACCAGTTCATTTCTTTTTAGCGCTGAATAGTATCCCATTGTCTGGATATACCACAGTCACCAACTAAAGGACACCTTGATTGCTTCCAAATTTTGGCAATGCTGAATAAAGCTGCTATAAACACTCATGCACAGGTTTTTGTGTGCGAACACAAGTTTTGGGTAGGTATCTAGAAGCATGATTGCGGGACTGTATGGTAAGAGTATATTTAGCTTTTTAAAAACTGCCTAACTGGCTTCCAAAGTGGCTATACCATTTTGTATTCACACCAGCAATGAATGAAAGTCCTTGTTGCTGCACATCTGCAGCAGCATTTGGTGTTGTCAGTGTTTTAAATTGTAGCCATTTTAATAGGTACGTGTAGCGGTATCTCGGTATCTTTTGCAACTGCCTATTGACATATGATGTACAGCATGTTTTCGTATGCTGATTTTCAAGTGTTAATATATTCTTTGGTAAAGTGTCTGTTTGACACTTTTGCCAACTTTTTAATTGGGCTGTTTATCTTACTGTTGAGCTATAAAAATTCTTTGTATATTCTGGATACAGGTCCTTTATCAGATATGGAATGTTCTTTCCCAGTCTGCAATTGGCCTTTCACTTTTGATTTTGATAGTAAGACACAGGTTTTTAATTTTATAATGAAATCTACCAAATATTTCCCAGACACTGTTATACTTCTTCTGATATCATGTTTAGAAACCCCCTTGACCTCAAGCATAATAAACAATCAATCATATTGTCTAGTACTTTGATGGTTTCTCACATTTAATTCTTTAATCCACCTGTAGTATTTGTGTGCCACAGTGAACCCTTTAGTCTTCTTACTAGTAATTTAAAATGCTGCCTTTATCATGTATCAACTTCTGATATGTGCTAGGGCTTGTTTATGTACTTACTATTCCAGTCTATTGTTCTGTCTGTCATTACTGTATGTTGTAACTTTATATATTTTCATATGTTAGCACCAAATCAATAATATGTACCACAAAAGCTACACACCATTATTCATGGCAATATGATTGTAGCTACTCCACCAAGTGAATTCTGGAATCACTTTTTCATTTTATCCAAAAGAATTCCATTTCATTGTGACCTTCATTATAACTATGTTAAATTTATGATTTCCCATTCATCAACATGGTCTCTTCACTATGTTAAAGTCTTATTTTGTGTCTCTTAATAATGTTTTGTTCACTTCTTCACACAGATCCTGAATCTTCCTTGTTAGTTTAATTTATTTCTTTGTCTTATTTTTTCCCAGAAAGTATACATATATTTGAGTATGTGTAGTTGTTGTCAATGCTCTTGTATATAGTATCTTTTTTCCCATTCTTTCTACTTCTAATTTCTTGCATATGGTAAAGCATCAAGTTTCATATATTTGTGGCAAGTCACTAGTCTCTCATTAGTTCAAATCATTTTCCAAATGATTTTCTTGGGCTTATCCACAATTGCATTGTATTGCAAGTTTAAATAACACTGCCCCTCTTTACTTTTTACACAATTCATTTCATATTCTTCTTTATTGTACTAATTAAATTTCTATTAAATGTTGAATAGTGATCACGATAAAGAATACACTGGGGCGCCTGGGTGACTCAGTCAGTTAAGTGTCCAACTCTTGGTTTTGGTTCAGGTCATGATCTCAGGGTCGTGGGATTAAGCCCTGCCTTGGGCTCCGTGCTCAGCAGGGAGTCTCTCTCTCCCTCAGCTCTCTCTCTCAAATAAACAAATAAAACCTTTTATTTATTTATTTGAGAGAGACAGAGACAGAGACACAGCAAACAGGGAGGGGCAGAGGAAGAGAGACAAGGAGACTCCACACTGAGCAGGGAGCCCAATGCAGGGCTCAACCCCAGGACCCTGAGACCATGACCTGAGCCAAAGGGAGACGCTTAACCGACTGAGCCACCCAGGCGCCCCCAGTAAATAGATCTTTTAAAAAACAATGCAGTCTTATTTCATAATATTAAAATTTTTTTCCAAAATAAACCCTAGATATAATGAAATCATATTTCAATAAACCTTTAAATCTGTATCTCCCTTATAACTTATACGTAGCTTTTACAATTCTTACTCTACTCTTAACTAAGTTTGCATCTACATGTCTTAGTTTGCTCTGACTTTACATTAAATCCAAATCCTATTATCCAGTGATGGATTTCCCAGCCTCTTCAATCTGATAGCATATTTACATTTATTCAGGTCATTTACAAAACTACCCAACAACCACAGAACCATTACCAATTCCTTGGTACTGCTTGTTCTGCAAAATATTAAAGTTGGACAACTAAGGGAAATGAAATGTGATAACCACTTTATGAATAGGAAAAGTTGATTAACTTTTGTGCTGAGAAGACACAGAAATCCTACTTTTCAACAGATTTTATTGTCATAGTGCAAATCACACCAAAAATCTGTCATAGTGACTTTAATAATGATTCATATCACCCACCAAAATAATGCTGCTTTTTAGGCCAATAACACAGAATAACAGTTTCTAAAGAAAACATACTCTTCCTATCATTTTTCCTGATTAAACAAGTGAAACTTTGCAATTATCAGCAATGACCAAATGATAGAAATTTTCTTATTTGTTGCTAGAAACAATCTAATTACAGCCTCTATTGCTTACCTGTCTGAGCAAAAATAATTCCATGAAAATAAGCTATACACACACACACAGCTTATTCATACAATAGATATAAATTTTTATATATACACACATATTATGTATATCTCATATATAATTATAAAATATTTCATATATATGTATAATTCCACAGAGAAAAGGAAAATTACTGTTATAATCATTTTGCCTTTTTCCAGAAGGCAATATAGTAGAGCATGTCTTTCAACTGACATCAAGTTAAAAGAGACTTTTAAAAATCATCTAGTTTTGTGTCGTGATGAGCACCAGGTAATGTATGGAAGTGTCGAATCACTATATTGTACAACTGAAACTAATACAACACTGAATGTTAACTAACTGGAATTAAAATAAAAACATAAAAAAATTAATTGACCAAGAAGATAAAAAAATTAAAAATCACCTAGTTTTACCTCTAGTCCTAAATACATAAATACACTCTAAAGAAGGAATAATACCAATTGGCTGAGCAAAATTATTGATTTGATACCTAACATTTGAGCCTAACATTTAGCAGAGGCTTTATCAAATATAAATCTTCCCATATATATGCTTCAACGAGCTATACCAAGCTTCCATAAGTAATGATTGTAGTATTGCCAGAAATGAATCTAAATGGATACTAAGTATAATAACATTAAGGGCTCTAGGGCTGGTGAAAGTACACTGATTTATAATAAATCTTTGATAACATATCATTACATAACATCCACCATTTAATTTTTTTTAAAACACACTTTTAAAAAGACATCAGATTTTCTTCTAGCTTTCCATCTACATGGAGGTCTTTAACAACTGTCTTCTAGGAAGTTTTATCTTATTCCCAAAAGGTATATATGTGAAATCCTGAGGTAAGTTTCTTATTTCTTTCACATTTATGATTACCTGGATTAACCAAGAAAAACTCAAAGGAAATTAACAACAATCACTTGGGTTGAAGGGGAGACTAGATTTTAAAATTGACATTTGGAGTTTAAGTCTGGTTTTCTTGTTATTTTTGGCTCCTCCAGAGATGGAAATTAACGAAGTGCCTTTTCATACTTTCTGAATATATGAAATGTTTACATACTAGACATTGAGGGTAAGTAATTTCTTTTTCTCTCTTTCTTCTTCTTCTTTTTTTTTTTTTTGCCTTTCTTGACCACACAACTTTATGCCATAATTATTTTCAATTCAAAGCCCCCAAATATAATGCCCAACAGCTGTTATCACCCATACATCGACTGCCACAAATGCTCCAGCCACAAAAATATCTCAGCAAGTTAGGAGTCTGTATATTTTATAGGTTAATTAAGCAGAAAACAGGCTGAACATGTTTTCTTGGGTTTTATTCTACATGAACTATCTTAAATACTTTCCAAGAAAGACACAGAGATATTAATTGAAAACAAGTAACACCATATATAAACAGTAATATAGAATTAATACATTCTTTTAATTTTCAAATATATTTATCTTTTGAAAATTGTTAGCCCACGTAGAACCACATTGTTAGCCCATGTCGAACCAAGAACCATGTAGAAACAAGTTATTCACAAATTAACCATACTTCTGCCAGTAATTTTCCTTGGGAGAACAAATATGATTTTCCTACAGACATGGGACACATACTCAGTTTCCAGAATTACTGAATGATTCAAACAATTAAGTAAAAAGATTTTAGTAACCACTCTACAAATATCTCTGTTAGGAGCAGTGAAGTTTATGCAGAAATAATTGTAACTATGATCACTTACCTCAAAAGCTAGGGAATATGAAGGTCAATTAAAAAAAAAATACAAGCACATATTATAAATAACTGTGTGCCAACTTACTCAAAACTATCAAGGTTTTATTTTTTAATTCCCCAAATTTATAGATTGTTTTTAAAGATAAGCTAAAAAGAAAAATCAAGCAGATATCAGACTGCTACCATAAATGAAAGAAAACAATGGAGGAAAATAATTTTGAGGGGCGAAAGCACGTGACACAAGAATTCTACATTCAAAAAAATTGTTATTTGTGAGAGAAGGATAAGGGGAGGTGGAATTCTTCAAATATACAATAGTTCCACGTGATTTTCATCCATGTAAATTCCATTGCACATAAACTTATTGAAAGAGTATTCAAAGATGCACTTCAAACACAAAATGAATCAAAGTAAAAACCCAAACATGGAGAAATTCCAGTGTCCAATGCCTGGAAATGAAGACTGAAATATTTAACAAAAAAAACAGATTCAAATAATTGTTGAAAGTATGATGACCAAAATTTAAAATTCCATTTTTATGTAGAAAGTGCCTTTCTACTTTAGCAATATTGAACTAGTTAACCATCCCTGAGATGAGATATTTTGGAAAGGCTCCCAGTTTAAATTTAATATTTTCTGAGTATATCTTGATTTATGAAATTTAATAGACATAAAGAAGACCAGAATAAATGAAGATATACACCATGTTCCTGGATGTGATGCCTCTATTATAAATATGTCTATTCAACCACAAATTAGAAATATAATGTAATTACTTTCCAAATTGAACAAATTTCTTATGAAACAATGACATTTTCAAAGGAAATGTTAGAGATGACAGAATAAATAGATGAAAATGCCTCAAGTCATTTTAAACTAAGAATAATGAAAGGGAGCTAAAAATTAGAGTATAGCATAAAGTGATAGTTGAAATAGGGTGCAATAGAAGAAAAACAAATAGAACGGTCCAAAAACAGCCAAAGTATGTAAAGGTAGCATTTCAAATCAGTGAGGAAAAGATTAATTGTTTAATTATTTTGTAACTTGAAAAATTATATGGATAATTGAAATAAGGCAACAAACATTGGAAAATAAAATCCAAAGAACTGGTTAACTATCCAGTCCTGCTCTTTAGTTCTAACTTTCTCTATAACTATACTGAAGGTCACATCACACAAAAACATCCTCAAGGAACCAGTATAGATATGTTCTTGACCTTTAAAGGATCAATGTATCGGAGACAGTCAAAGAGAAAGAGCAGGAGATGGAAGAAATCAAAAGTAATTTATATATAATAGTAAAAGAAACACTAGCCTCTTTAAAAAGTACAAAAATCAACTTAAAAGTTTAAGACCAATAAAATTCAGTAATTTAGGAGAACAAAAAACATTTAATGGCCAAGTGTACCACACATTTCTGTCTGTTAAAACAATTTGTTAACTATTGTTAGTTTCATGGCTGAGTCCCTTTTATTTTCCAAATATTATAATGAATCTGGGAGGAGCCAAGACTCAGTTTCAGCTGCAATGTTCCCTCCCTCCACTGCCTTGTTCCCATCACAGAATTCCACCACCTTCTTCGTCCTGACACTGTGGTGCTGGAGCCAACAAAGGGCTTTTGCTTGCCTTTCCTAAGTGACTGGCCTTTTGATTGTTACAAGTCTGGCTGACAAGAAAGAGAAAACAAGACAGAGAAATACACTTTCTAATAATAGTGTATATATTTTTACAGAGAGTTTTTTTTCACAAATATACTTTGTTTTTAGCCATAGTTACTGTTGTACCCCCCATCCCAAATAATCAGGAGTTATCTTTAATTTGAAAACCAAAACAAAACTCTGCATTCTCTTAGAAACTGCCAGGGGGGAAAAGTCACACTTCTTTATATCAGACATTGATGAAAATTACCCATGAGTAAGGTTACATAAAGAAATGTAGTAACTTTCTATAGATCAGTTTCCTAGTTCCTAATTATTTCCTCTTTTTTTAAAGATTTATTTATTTATTTATTTGAGGGGAGGAGGGGCAGAGGGAGAGACAATCTCAAGCAGACTCCCCACTGAGCATGGAGCTCTACACTGGACTTGATTCCACGACCCTGAGATCACGACCTGGGCCAAAACCAAGAATCCGATGCTTAACCGACTGAGCCACCCAGGCACCCCTAATTATTTCCTCTTCCTTTTAGTTATGCCTCCTATCCACTAACATTTTCATTACTATATTACTATTCATTTAACCCCAGTATTTGTAGGTCTCCGTCTTCTCCCAGGGATACCTCAAATTATTTTAGGAAGTAGGTAAAAACATGTAATAAATTAATAAACAAATTGGAATATATACAATTTGAAAACAATGCAGTCTTTTGACCACAGCCCAAATTCAAAAAAAAAAAAAAAAAAAACAACAACAACCTAAAATGAGCTATTACCTTCCCACCTGAAAAAGATAAATTCACACAAAAAGCAAATATCTCTCCACGGGATCTCTATCCTTCAAGTGACTGCTAATCTTTTACCAACTGTATAACAAGCAAAACCCTTTCCACCTACCCGATTCAGGTTACAATTAATTCCTACAGTTCTTATTCCAATCCCTAATTATTTAGCCCTAAGAAAGAAAGTGAAAGTATTGTGTGCACAACTATGTTTTACTTAAGCTTATCTTAAGGGTTCTTTATCTTGTTTGTCAAATGCAAACAGACTTCTGTGAGGGTTGTTTTTTTTTTTTCTCCATCCAAAATTTCACTATTGCAGTGACCACAATGCTGGCAAATGCCTCCTGAGCTGGAAACAGAACAAGATTTCAAATCATTTATAAATAATCATTTCAAGAACACATCTTTTCTTCTTTTATCCCACAAAAGACAGTATTTTGTTCAGGACCCACAAGCTGTCAACTTCTCAGCATACCCCAAATCCCACTTAGTTCTCTATTGTAAACAGTGTAGTATTTCGCTACCACATCAATAAATAAAATTCTTGAAAGAATCATATTGTGTTTGATTCACATTTGTTCTGCATATGCCAATGAACCTAAGGTATTTGTAATGTTAAACTCTTAAAGGCCTTAGCTTACAAAGGGGTCAGGCAATCTGAAAACAGCAAAAGGTTTATCCCATATAGATCAGTCTAGACAAAACCCAAAATAAGGAATCATCGCATAAAGTGGTACAATATTCTCCTTTACTAGTCTATCTTACTCTCTCCTTTCAGTAAGCTTTTTTTAGAGTAAGTATGAAGAGTTGGCTTCACTGATTAAAAATCAGTCTGCAGATTGACAGTACTACCCTAATTCTTAAAACTAAGATTTACCTAACCAAAAAGATGAAAGAAATAAAGCCTATACTAAGTAACAGCTGACATATGCAAGGATGAGGGGAGCCAATCCCCTGCATAGTCAAAAATTCACATATAATTTGACTCCCCCAAAATGTAACTACTAATAGCCTACTGCTGACCAGAAGCCTTACCAATAATATAAACACATATTAACACATGTTTTATATGTATATACACTGTATTCTTCCATGAAACTAAACTAGAGAAAATGAAATGTTATTAAGAAAATCATAAGGAAGGTGCACCTCTGGGTGGCTCAGTTAGTTAAGATCCCATTCCTGATTTCAGCTCAGGTCATGCTCTCAGGGTCCTGGGATGGAGCCCTCTACTGGGCTCCTCGCTCAGCAGGGAGTCGGCTTAAGTATTTCTCTTCCTCTCCCTCTGCTCCTCCCCCCCACCTGTCTCTCTCTCAAATAAATAAATAAATCTTAAAAAAAAAAAGAAAGAAAGAAAATCATAAGGACAAGAAAATACATTTACTGTAGTGTATCTATCAAAAAAAAAAATCCATGTATATAAATGGATTCACGGAGTTCAACCCATGTTTTCGAGGGTCAACTGTAATGACCAAATATTATACACATGGAGCTCTTTCTAATGGCACAAATAAAGAATTACCCATGATACCCTTGGAATTTCCTTAAGGAGTATGCTCAAGGATACAAATGCTATCTTGATCTAATGTCCCCTAACAACAACTTTGTCTTCATTAATGCACTTGTCTATTAATTGCTGTATCACAAAACATTTTCAATAATAACTATGATAACATCATGAGCTCATTCACTCTTGATTCTTAGACTACATACAAGAGAGATGGTTTAGCTCAACCTCTGTAAAATTCCATTAGTGGAGTCCAGTTCCAGATAAAATGGAGTACGCATACTCAAGCCTATGACTCCCGCTGAATATAGCTATAAAACCTGGACAGAGAAGGCAGGGAACAGCTCTTTTAAGACTCTGAAAAGTGAACAGTAGAAGGCCGACTAGAGAAGAAGACCAGAACTTGAAGTATCACTAGGCTGACAGTAAACTTTTTTTTTTTTAACTTCTGTTATCTCCCAGCTTGGACTCAATGTAACAGAAACATGGAGGTGGGCAATGAAGCTTCAGGACCAGCCCTCTAGTTTTAGCCCACGGAACAGAAAAGATACTACCTAATGCTCAGAGAGTATGGCAATATCTCACCTTTTTCTTCTCCATCCTACCACAGCCTGTAAGTAACCTCAAGCAACAGTGGCACTGGTCACTAATGGCCAGTTTTAGCCCACAAGAACTAAAACTCTAAGGTAAAGGAAACGTTCCCTTCCTATGGTGGAACTGTTGTCCTAAAAGGGTGGGGCCAAGCCCCAGTGTTTCTTTCTTTCTGTCCTCTCACTGTTTGGCCCAGGATGAGGGGGCAGTTGGGGAAGTCTACAGGAAAGCAAAGTAATAAAAGCCCCAGCTTACTAGTCAGAAGATTGGGTTTGGGCGGGGGGTGGGGGGGAGAGAAGCCAGGGAACTGAAAAGTACCTGGTCAATACAATAAGACAAGAATGAGAAATTAAAGGCATATGGATTAGAAGGAAAAAAATAAAACTGTCACTATTCACAGATGACATGATTATCTACCTAAAAAATCCCAAAGAATCTTAAAAAAAAAAAAAATCCAACAATAAAATACTGAGTTTGGCAAGCTTACAGGATATTAAATCAACATACAAATATCACCTGTATTTCTATAAACTATCAGTAACAATGAAAACCAAAAAAAATTTAGTATCATTTACAACAGCTTAAAAGAAATACGAAATAATTGGTAGAAATCGAACAAACATATACAGGACCTATATGATGAAAATTACAAAATGCTAATGAAAGAAATCAAAGGAGACCTAAATAAATGGAGATATCTATGGATTAGAAGACCAAACCTAATAAAGACATCAATTCTCCCCATATGGAATCACAGATTCAGTGAAATTACAATTAAAATCCCAGCACAATTTTTGTAGATATAGACAAAAGCTAGTTCTAAAATGTATATGGAAAGGCAAAGGAACTAGAATATTATTTTTAATTTGGAAAAAGAATAAAGCAGGAAGAAACATACTACCTGCTTGTAAGACTTACTTTAAAACTACAGTAACCAAGACAGTATATTATTGGTGAAAGGACAGACACACACCCCAATAGAACAGAAATGACAGAAACAGACTCACACAAACATGGCTAGATTTTTGACAAAGGTGCAAAATTCATATGGTATTGGAACAACCAGACATCCATATGCCCAAAATACAAAGAATTCATAGACATGACACCAAAATTCTTAGATATGACACCAAAACCATGATTTGTAACAGATACTGTTAAAAAAAAATTTTAACAAGCTACAGACTAGGAAAAGATATCTGTAAATCACATTATCTCACAAACAACTGGTATCCAGAATATACAAAGAACTCCCAAAATTCAAAATAAGAAAACAAAAAAAAAAAATTTAAAAATAGGCAAAATATGGGGTGCCTGGGTGGCTCAGTTGGTTAAGTGTCTGCCCTCAGCTCAGGTCATGATCTCAGGGTGCTGGGCTCGAGCCCCACATTGGTCTCCTTGCTCAGCGGGGAGCCTGCTTCTCCCTCTCCCTCAGTCTGCCAGTCCCCCTACTTGTGCACATGCTCTCTTGCTCTCTCTGTCAAATAAATAAATAAAATCTTTAAAAAAAAAATAGGCAAAATATTTGAGCAGACACTTCACCAATAAGAACACCTGGATGGCATGAAAAGATGCTCAAGATCACTAGCCAGGGCAGACAGACCAATTAAAACCATGATAACATCACTACACATCTAAAACTCACAGAGAAAAAATACCAAGTGCTGGAGAGGATGTTGAGCAACTGGAACTCACAAACACTGCTAGTGGGGCATTCTGAAAACAGTTTGGTCATTTTTTTTTTTTAATATTTTATTTATTTATTTAACAGAGAGAGACACGGCAAGAGAGGGAACACAAGCAGGGGAGTGGGAGAGGGAGAAGCAGACTCCCCGCTGAGCAAGGAGCCCGATGTGGGGCTCAATCCCAGGACCCTGGGATCATGACCTGAGCCAAAGGCAGACACTTAACGACTAAGCCACCCAGGTGCCCCTGGTCACTTTCTTTTTTCTTTTTTTTTTTTTTTTAAAGATTTTATTTATTTATTTGACAGAGAGAGACACAGCGAGAGAGGGAACACAAGCAGGGGGAGTAGGAGAGGGAGAAGCAGGCTCCCCGCAGAGCAGGGAGCCCGATGCGGGACTCGATCCCAGGACCCTGGGATCATGACCTGAGCTGAAGGCAGTCGCTTAACCAACTGAGCCACCCA
>NW_027949373.1:0-215 GCF_054177405.1 Leptonychotes weddellii | reverse complement strand
CTAGGAGAAACCCCACAAACCCCACTTGGTTTTGATCATACTTCCTATATATTACTGGATTTGATATGCTAATATTTTGTTAAAGATTTTTATGAGTATGTTCATTAGGGGTATTGATTTATAGCTTTCTTTACTATTAACATCTTGCTATAGATGGATGTGTGTCCCCTCAAAATCATATGTTGAGACATAATGCTCAATGTGATGCTATCAGG
>NW_027949372.1:0-215 GCF_054177405.1 Leptonychotes weddellii | reverse complement strand
GTGGGTGGTGGGAGCCAGGTTCTCACTGTTAGAGTTGAAATTTCAGATCAGCAAGGGGAGGAGGCTAGAATGACCCATGAGGTACTGGATTGCAGTTAGAGACGTTAGTAAGAGTTCATGTTTAACCTTACATAATACAGATGGCTACATAAAGAAATGTTTATAGAAAGAGGAGAGGAAAGGGGAGGAAGGAGGGAGGTAGGGAAGGAAGGAAG
>NW_027949371.1:0-215 GCF_054177405.1 Leptonychotes weddellii | reverse complement strand
CCCCCTCTCCGATCAGGCACAAGGGACACTTGAGCCCCGAAGGTCAGGGGATAATGGGACCTGGACAGACACGTGACTGAGGCTGAGGAATGAGCAGCAGCTGTCCCTCCCCAGGCTGCTGGGGGGTTGCCCCTGCTCCTGCCTTGGGGGAGGCTGTGGCCCTCGCCTGGCGCGTGCCACACAGCGGCAGCGGATGTTCTCCCCAAGCTGGGGCT
>NW_027949370.1:0-215 GCF_054177405.1 Leptonychotes weddellii | reverse complement strand
GCTTGGCCTTCAGCCGCTCCTTCTTGAGCAGCTGCCGCAGCTTGTCCTTCTCCTTCTTCCTCCGGGCCTCCTCCTCGGGCGTGAGGTCTACCTCCCGCACCACCAGCTGTCGCAGCCACAGCGTGTCCACGAACCAGCTGGGTCCGAAGCCTTCGCCCGTGTGCCCCAGCCGGATCTTGAAGACCTCACCCACGTCCTCCGCCTCCAGCTGTGCA
>NW_027949369.1:0-215 GCF_054177405.1 Leptonychotes weddellii | reverse complement strand
AAAAATGAAGGGGGGAAAATCTGAGAGGGAGACAAACCATGAGAGACTAGGGACTCTGAGAAACAAACTGAGGGTTCTAGAGGAGTTTTAGGTAGAATGGACCAAGGGGAACCATAGGATGAGTCTGGGGCATCTTATAGTGCCAGAAAGTGCTTTAAAAAGAAGAAGAAGAAAAGAAAGAAAATTAAAAAAAAAAAAAAAGACAGGAATATGTT
>NW_027949368.1:0-215 GCF_054177405.1 Leptonychotes weddellii | reverse complement strand
TCCCACGCCCCAGCGCCCTCCCCACCCGCCCAGCACGCCCTTCCCGCCCAGAGTGGGGGCTCTCTCTGCCCCGAGAACATGCTTGAAGACTCGGAGATGTTCCCGGATTCACAGGTCCTGGGGGCACGTGGAGGCCTGTGCACCCCTCTCCCTCATCCCCCTTCCCCTGGACTCACTGACCTTCCTTCTGTGCCTCAAACGCGCCAGGTTCGTCC
>NW_027949367.1:0-215 GCF_054177405.1 Leptonychotes weddellii | reverse complement strand
AGACACATGTGTAACTTTCATTTATATTTTGGATATCTATATGGCAAGAGATTCTGTGCTCTTTACCCAAATGGAACAACCTCTCCTCTTTACAGGTCTCTTTGGAATGTCTTTTTCTTCTTTAAGTGAACTTTGGTAGTTTCTGTCTTTCTAAGAATTTGTCCATATCATCCATTGTCTAATTGATTGCCATCTAAAGTTCATAGAATTCTCCT
>NW_027949366.1:0-215 GCF_054177405.1 Leptonychotes weddellii | reverse complement strand
GAAACACTGGTTCTGCAAGCTGCTTTTTTTTCTATATTTTTCTAAAACTTCTTTTCAGAGGAGCCCTCTCTGTTCCTCTGTACCACACTCATTCGACCAACCCCGAGTATCTGCCATGTGCCAGCTAAGTTTGACCCAGTCCATGGCTCAGAGTTCCTGTTTCCTTGGGTTCCGTCAGCACTGAGACCAGCAAGTACAGCGGCAGGTGTAATTAC
>NW_027949365.1:0-215 GCF_054177405.1 Leptonychotes weddellii | reverse complement strand
TAAACTTGGTCTTGGTTGGCTGTTCTCGCTGATCTTCTGGGGGAGGGGCCTTTTGCCGTGGTTTCCAAATGTCTTTGCCGGAGGCGGAATTGCCCCACCCTTGCCGGGTTCGGGCTAAGTAATCTGCTCAGGTTTGCTCTCGGGAGCTTTTGTTCCCTGCAAGCTTTGGAGGTGGAGAGTGAAAATGGCGGCCTCCCAAACTCTGCCCCGGAGGA
>NW_027949364.1:0-215 GCF_054177405.1 Leptonychotes weddellii | reverse complement strand
CATACCTTTTCATATGTTCTCCTTGCAGAAGTGAATCAGTTGGGAAAGTATTTGGCTGCATATAAAGAAAACTCAACTAGGGCAGATGGTCCAAAAGAGGTTAATTTTTTATCACTCAGTAAGGTGTCCAGGAGAGGCAGTCTGTGGCTGGTGTAGTAACTAAAAAACCATGCTCTTCTTTTCCTTTAGTCATGCCATTTTTACATGTGATTAGC
>NW_027949363.1:0-1236 GCF_054177405.1 Leptonychotes weddellii | reverse complement strand
AAAAGAAAAAGAAAAATATAAAAACAAACAAACAAAAACAAAACAAAACAAAACAAAAAAACAGAATATGATCAGATATGATCAGGCTGGTGCTTAGATCAGTGACACACACTAGATTGGTGTATTTTGGTCTGTTAGAAGAAAGTGCTTCCCAATATTTTACAGAAAGAAAAACTTATATATGTACAAAAATAAAGGTTAATATGATGAAGGGATGGAATATGACTGTTAGATGAAAATTATAAAAGATTTTATAAAAGGAATTGATAAGAATTTGGTTGAAAAAAGAAAGAAGAGGATTAAAAAAAAAGGGGTAAGAATGTGATCAGGCAGGAGACTAGAACAAAGGCATACACTAGAGACTTAGGGTATATTTTGATCTGTTAGAAAAACTGTATCCCAAAATTTTAAAGAGAGAACAACTTCTCTATATATACCAAAAATAAGGGTAACTAATATGAAGGGATTGAATATGACTCTAAAAATGAAAAATAAAAAATATTTTTTAGGATTGATAAGATGTTGGTTTAAAAATGGAGAAAGAAAAGTTCAAAAAAAAAGTCAGTTAAAAGAAATTAACTTTGAAAGACTAAAGAATCATGGGAAAAAAGCCTTTAATTTTATATGCAGTATTCCCCTAGTGCTGGAGTTCTGTCGTTCTCATTGATCAGTAAACTTGGTCTTGGCTGGCTGTTCTTGCTGAAATTCTGGGGGAGGGGCCTGTTACCAGTTCCCAAATGTCTTTGCAGGAGGCAGAATGGCCCCGCCCTTGCGGGCGTTTGGCTAAGTAATCTGCTTGGGTTTGCTCTCGGGAGCTTTTGTTCCTGCAAGCTTTCCATACAGCTTTGGAGGATGAGAGTGGAAATGGGGGCCTCCCAATCTCTGCCCTGGAGGAGCCAAGAACTCAGGGCCCCACTCCTCAGTGAGCCCCCAGAGAAAAGCAGTCAATCACTCCCATCTCCCTGGTCTCCGGCCACTCTCTGTGCTCACCTGGCCTGTAACCAAGCATTTCTATCTCTGGCATCCTGTTTTGAATCTCCAAACCCAGCCAATTCCTGCAGTGCACTCCCACGTCACTCCTCCCAGGGGAGGAAGGGGCGTCTCCCCAGATCTGCCGCTTGTTGGGTCCCTGATGGAAGAGCAGTGGCCCGACTGTGCCACGGATCATGGTTTATGGCAACCCCGAGCTCAGAGCCCACTCCTCGGCTCTGTCTCTGCAGCCAGCTTCCCTGCTCC
>NW_027949362.1:0-215 GCF_054177405.1 Leptonychotes weddellii | reverse complement strand
TGCCTATAGCTTATTTAAATATTTTAAACATATAGGCAATCCTGATTGAAGCCCTTTAATAAGATAGAACCTTAATAAGGAATTATAATAATATCAGTAACACTATAGAAATAATTTACCCTATAAGTATTACAATTTTATTTAACTAAATGTCATAATTCTATTGATTTTTTATTACAATCTTTTATGATTACAAAGTACTCAATGAAAATATT
>NW_027949361.1:0-215 GCF_054177405.1 Leptonychotes weddellii | reverse complement strand
CTTTGAACTCGTTTTATGTTTGTTCTCTAGAAACAGAATCTGAGATGGAGTTTTGTGTATCTGAGTTTTCTCAGGGATATACTTGGGAGCCACATCTGTATGGAAGTGGGGAAGTAGGATTAGGCAGGCTGTGAAGTTTAAGTGGGATTCAGTTGCAGCAGAAGCCTTGGGAAACACGACAGCCAGTTTTTTGAATGCTCCCAAATTAAGGCAAG
>NW_027949360.1:0-215 GCF_054177405.1 Leptonychotes weddellii | reverse complement strand
GCTGCATCCGGGAGGGGGCCTCTGACAAGAGCGGTCAGAGAGTCGGGGTGGTTGAGGTGCTGTTGACAGAATGGGTAACTGGTGCCGCAGCCTGTGCTGGGTCCCAATGTCCCCCACGCCTGCTATGGGGGATAAACTGGAGGAGGTGTTACAGGAATGAGGGAATTGTGTGCCCCCCCCCAAATTCACATGTCCAAGTCCTAACACCCAGTACC
>NW_027949359.1:0-215 GCF_054177405.1 Leptonychotes weddellii | reverse complement strand
GACACCGCGCACTCATAGCAGAGATTTTCCTCTTGTCGGTGTGGGGTGTGGGGGCGGGGCTCCGTGCTTCCTGCCCGCCTTGCAGCCTGCCCGTCAGCATAATAGAATGTCGGCAGCCTGGATTCCAGTGGGTCAGCGTTGGTGCAGGCCTTTTGCTTCATCTGAACTCTCCTTGACTTTCTTTTCTTTTTTTTTTTTTTTTTTAAGATTTTATT
>NW_027949358.1:0-215 GCF_054177405.1 Leptonychotes weddellii | reverse complement strand
ACCTGTGATGCCACACCCAAGCATTCCATAGCGCCCGGTGAGTTCTGTTCGTTGCTGGTAGGCCTATGAAAGTAGCAGGCCCAGCACAAACTCACCAGGGACCACTCTGTGGCCATGAGGCCGCCTTCCCATTCCCCAGAGACCCCTCGCTGTCTACCAGGCGCTTTTCCGCGGCAGCCGCGCCTGACCTGCGGGAGGCACCGGGTTTCTGCGGG
>NW_027949357.1:0-215 GCF_054177405.1 Leptonychotes weddellii | reverse complement strand
CGCCTGGGTGGCTCAATTGGTTAAGCGACTGCCTTCAGCTCAGGTCATGATCCCAGGGTCCTGGGATCGAGTCCCGCATCGGGCTCCCTGCTCTGCGGGGAGCCTGCTTCTCCCTCTCCCACTCCCCCTGCTTGTGTTCCCTCTCTCGCTGTGTCTCTCTCTGTCAAATAAATAAATAAAATCTTTAAAAAAAAAAAATTAAGATGAGATCGGAA
>NW_027949356.1:0-215 GCF_054177405.1 Leptonychotes weddellii | reverse complement strand
TTTTGTTTGTATATAAAAAAGCTATTGATTTCTCTATAATAATTGTGTATGCTGCCAACTAACTGAGTGTTTCTGTTGTATATGATAGTTTTTCAATTGATTCTCCTGGGTTTTTCATGGATGCAATCATATTAGCTGCAAATGGAGTTAGTTTTACCTCTTCTTTCTAATTTTTATATTTTTAATTACTTCCTTTTTTACTTTCCTTTTTTTCT
>NW_027949355.1:0-215 GCF_054177405.1 Leptonychotes weddellii | reverse complement strand
AAAGAAAGAATGATATATATTTTTTTCAAATATTTCTATTGTCTTAAGAAAGATACATTTTTTTTTTAATTTTATTATGCTGTTAGTCACCATACAATACATCATTGGTTTTTGATGTGGTGATCCATGATCCATTGTTTTCGTATAACACCCAGGGCTCCATGCAGTACATGCCCTCCTTAATACCCATCACCGGGCTAACCCATCCCCCCTCC
>NW_027949354.1:0-215 GCF_054177405.1 Leptonychotes weddellii | reverse complement strand
GGTGAAGACTTCCAGAGGCTTAAGCTCTAACTTTTTCAACATCACTCAGCAAACAAGTAGAGAAGTTGGGATTTAGAGAGGCGGAGCAAGATGGCGGAGGAGTAGGAGACCTGGATTTCGTCTCCTCTCAGGAATTCAGCTGGATAGGGATCAAACCATTCTGAACACCTACAAACTCAACAGGAGATCGAAGAAAGGACTAGCAACAACTCTCT
>NW_027949353.1:0-215 GCF_054177405.1 Leptonychotes weddellii | reverse complement strand
ATGTTGACTAATTGAATTTAAATTAAAAAAAAGAAAATGTGAATCAAATGTAAATAAGACAAGCTGCTTTTTAATTAAGAAAACCAAAAGGCAAGATTTATGTACTCTATGGAAATGATTACAAAATTTTATTGAGACATTGATCAAGCCTTCACAATATATGTCTCATTCTGGATGGGAAAACAAGATATGAAAACATGCCATTTTCCTCAAAA
>NW_027949352.1:0-215 GCF_054177405.1 Leptonychotes weddellii | reverse complement strand
AAATAAAATCTTTTTTAAAAATGCAACATGGAGGAAGAGGAGTCAGAGCTTAGGCCCAAGGCAGGTCAGGCTGACCTGAGTTTGCAGCTGGGTTCCTCTGACTAACCTGTGTGATCTTGGGCCCCGAGGTCCCCTGTCTGTGATTTTAGTTTCTTCACATCTAAAGTACTGGACTCAAAATGCACAGTGCGGGGTTTTTGGGAGTATCAACATTC
>NW_027949351.1:0-215 GCF_054177405.1 Leptonychotes weddellii | reverse complement strand
AAGTGTACGGATAAAAATGTAAAAATTCTAAACATTACTGCTTATCATAAGTGTAGTCACCAGCTGTTACAAAACAGTGTTATTACAAGATTATTGCCTATATTCCCTATGCAATAATTTCCACAAACCTGGTATTTATTTTATCACTGAAGTTTGTAACCCTTGATACCATTTATGCATTTTACCCCAAACCATGCCCGCACTAGTGACCACCA
>NW_027949350.1:0-215 GCF_054177405.1 Leptonychotes weddellii | reverse complement strand
TGCAAATAATAATCTTAAGTACAAAAATATATATAAGTGGCTATAATTTTTAGTAAGATTTTTGAAATAACTAAATAACTAGAAAACCAATGCATTTCTAAAGCACAGATGTGTCCATTCCTGCAAAGAATTTATGGTCCTTGTCCTATTAAGACACTCACAATCTATTGGGAAGGTGAATATGTCAACAAATGTGCATCATAACATCACAGGTG
>NW_027949349.1:0-215 GCF_054177405.1 Leptonychotes weddellii | reverse complement strand
AGAGACATAAACATGCTTTTTTTTTTTTCTAAAGTTTTTTTTTTTTTAAAGATTTTATTTATTTATTTGAGAGAGAGAGAATGAGAGACAGAGAGCACGAGAGGGAAGAGGGCAGAGGGAGAAGCAGACCCCCTGCTGAGCAGGGAGCCCGATGCGGGACTCGATCCCGGGACTCCAGGATCATGACCTGAGCCGAAGGCAGTCGCTTAACCAAC
>NW_027949348.1:0-215 GCF_054177405.1 Leptonychotes weddellii | reverse complement strand
ACCCTCGTCCTGCGATGGCATGTCAAGTGGCTTTCTCATGAGAACCATACACTGCCTCAGGGCGGGCCACCAGCCATCTGGTCCGCATGAGTAACCGAGGACACTGATCACGTTCATGGCACTGTGTCCACGTGCTGTTCGAAGTCTCCCGCATATGGCAGGTCACGTAGCCCTCACCCAGAGCGAGGACGTGGGGACTTGTATGATGCCCTGAG
>NW_027949347.1:0-215 GCF_054177405.1 Leptonychotes weddellii | reverse complement strand
TGTTGCTCTTCTTTTCTTCGATCTCCTGTTGAGTTTGTAGGTGTTCAGAATGGTTTGATCCCTATCCAGCTGAATTCCTGAGAGGAGACGAAATCCAGGTCTCCTACTCCTCCGCCATCTTGCTCCGCCCCCCTATTTTTAATTTTTTTGAGGAATCTCCATACTGTTTGCAACAATGGCTGCACCAATTTGCATTCCCACCAATAGTGCAAGAG
>NW_027949346.1:0-215 GCF_054177405.1 Leptonychotes weddellii | reverse complement strand
CCAAAGCTGCAGTCGATGCGGGGACCACAGACAATCCCGTGGCCAGGATGTGTCACTCACTAAGATGAAACCCACGTCACAACTGTGGGTCTAACGTTTCCTAGGGATTCCTTCCAGGGGCAGGAGGGATGTACAACCACACGGTGACTGTCCCGTGTTTCAGAGCAGGTCTGTCCCTGCCGGCGGCGAGCGGAGGGACCAGACAGCATCCCCGG
>NW_027949345.1:0-215 GCF_054177405.1 Leptonychotes weddellii | reverse complement strand
AGTTCCATCCACGTCGTTGCAAATGGCAAGATTTCGTGTTTTTTGATGGCTGCATAATATTCCATTGTATATATATACACCACATCTTCTCTATCCATTCATCTGTTGATGGACATCTTGGCTCTTTCCATAGTTTGGCTATTGTGGTACTTTATAAATTCTATTCACAATTACCAGTATTCGGAGGATGGCCAGGATCATTGAAGTGTTTGCAA
>NW_027949344.1:0-215 GCF_054177405.1 Leptonychotes weddellii | reverse complement strand
TTCCAAGCCTTAGGATCTATTTAATTTGAGCATTTCCTGTGATTGTAGAGTGAATGGTTTAACATTTTTTACAGCTGGAGTAGCCAAGAAAATTCTAGAACAGACAAGGAAAAAGGATGGCCTTGTGGGTTATTAAAAGATATACAAATATGTACCCAATCCACAATCACAGAGAAAGCGGTAGAACAGAAGAGCAAGTCAGAAACAGACACGTG
>NW_027949343.1:0-215 GCF_054177405.1 Leptonychotes weddellii | reverse complement strand
CCCTCTCTGCCCCTACCCCCTGCTTGCTCTCTCTCTAAAATAAATAAATCTTTGAAAAAAAAAAAGCAGAGGATAGATTGGTGGTTATCAGAGGCTGCGGGGGTGGGGTAATTGGGGACATATTACTTAAAGATACAGACTTGGAGATCTAATGTACAGCGTAGTGATTACAAACAATACCATATTATAAATTTCAAAGCTGCTAAATGGTTAGA
>NW_027949342.1:0-1236 GCF_054177405.1 Leptonychotes weddellii | reverse complement strand
GTCCCAGGGTTGCCCAGGGCAGATGTATTTTGGCAGTGTTGCTCTTAAAACTATGTGGGAACCCCCCTACCCCATGCTACTCTTACTGGGGCAGGACTGCTCTGGCCTTCTGAGGCCCCAGGGATGAGAAAGCACATGTCTCCAGGGCCAGATGGCAGATTTTGCCTCCAAGTCGCATCCAGTGAGGCAGAAGGGGGAGAGTCCGTTACTTGGCGGTGGCAGTTCTCTTGGAGGCCCTGGCACAAAAGAGGCTGTTTCGGACCATCGGAAGCACTGTAAGGAGGAGATGCTTTCAAGCCAGGCCTTGTTCCTCTGGAAACCGTGCAGCTCTTCAGAGGGGGCCGTGGTCTGTGACCTGGGCAGGGCCTTTTTAATACACTTTAGGTTTTCTGTTTTTGGTTTTGGTCTTGGTTTGTTTTACACTTTAATTTTTTATTTTTTTATTTTTATTTATTTTTTTTAAAGATTTTATTTATTTATTTGAGAGAGAGAGAATGAGAGACAGAGAGCATGAGAGGGAGGAGGGTCAGAGGGAGAAGCAGACTCCCTGCCAAGCAGGGAGCCTGATGCGGGACTCGATCCCGGGACTCCAGGATCATGACCTGAGCCGAAGGCAGTCGCTTAACCAACTGAGCCACCCAGGCGCCCTACACTTTAATTTTTTAAATGACAGTTCCTGCACCGTATAGGACATAGGACATCTTCCACCCAAAGGGAGGCCTTTAATAAACCTTTTATTGAAGTAAACCATACATACAGAAAAGCCTACACATCACTAGGTACAGCTGGATGAGTTCTCAAAAACGAAGCATACCTATGTAGCCAGCACCTAAATCAGGAAGTGCAACATTTCCAGGTGGGTTGGGGGAGCTCCTCCAGGGTGAGTATCTATGGGGTGCTGTCCTGGGCCGTTGTGTCCCTTCAACCCTGCTGACACAGCAGAGGTACTCAGTAGTTATTAGTCCGTTGAATGGTTGATGAGTGAAAGGAAATTTGATTCCCATGCTGAGGGTCTTTCCCAGCAAGCCTGTGGTCGTTTCTGGACATTTCTGCCTCTGCCCAGAGGACTTGATGGTGGCAGGCAGCGATGAGAAGCACAGAGCCTGGTGTGAGAAAGCCTGTGGTGTCAAAAGAGTTGAGATTGAAAGTAGGGATCCGAAGGGGTACGTGCACCCCGATGTTTATAGCAGCAATGTCCACAATAGCCAAACTGTGGAAAGAGCCAAGATGTCCATC
>NW_027949341.1:0-215 GCF_054177405.1 Leptonychotes weddellii | reverse complement strand
GTGTTCCATGATTCATTGTGCATAACACCCAGCGCTCCATGCAGAACGTGCTCTGATTCTTTTCTTATGTCATCCTTATCCTCATATCCAGTACAATTCTTTTTTTTTTTTTTTCATGCACAACATTTTTTTTTTATTCTTATGTTAATCCCCATACATTACATCATTAGTTCTAGATGAAGTGTTCCATGATTCATTGTTCGTGCACAACACCC
>NW_027949340.1:0-215 GCF_054177405.1 Leptonychotes weddellii | reverse complement strand
TGACAAGATTTCATTCCTTTTGATGGCTGCATAATATTTCATTGTGTGTGTGTATGTGTGTGTGTATATACACACACACACCACATCTTCTTTATCCATTCATCTGTTGATGGACATCTTAGCTCTTTCCATAGTTTGGCTATTGTGGACATTGCTGCTATAAACATCAGGGTGCACATACCCCTTCGGATCCCTACATTTGTATCTTTGGGGTA
>NW_027949339.1:0-215 GCF_054177405.1 Leptonychotes weddellii | reverse complement strand
GCACAGGGAGTCCCCGGGTAGCATCTGGGAATAGAAAAGTGTTTCCTAGAGTAAGGCAGGAGCCTTCACGGGAGAGCTGGGGCCTTTGGAGGCTGTCGTAAGGAGTTTGATTTTATGCTAAGAGCAAAAGGAAGCTACTGCCGGCTTTCAGCGGGGCATGTGAATTTGACTTACTTTTTAGAAAGATCACGTTGGAGACTGTGTGGAGAACAGAC
>NW_027949338.1:0-215 GCF_054177405.1 Leptonychotes weddellii | reverse complement strand
TGTTTAAAGTTTGTAATTCCTAGTAGGAAAACATTATCTGAATGACTACCCTAATGGCAAACCACTATAGAATGTTTCAGTTGCATGTGGGGCAGAGGGGTAGGGATTCTCCTCACAGCACCCCAGCTTTCTTCATGAGAAGGTCAGAGGTACACTGGTTTGTATTATTGCGACATCCATTAGGTGATCGTTGCTTTTCCTTCAGCAAGGGCTTT
>NW_027949337.1:0-215 GCF_054177405.1 Leptonychotes weddellii | reverse complement strand
AGGGAGCCCTGGTCCCGTGCTTCGTCTGGTGGGGAGGAGAGATTTTAGTAAACACTGCGTGGGAAGAGGAATGAAATGGCGGCGAATGAGGTTAGGGAATGGGTGTGTGAAATGCCAGGTTGAGCGAGGCCAGGGTGCCTGGGAGCAGCATTCCAACGCCCACCTCTCCACCAGCTGGTGGGAGAAGGCGCTCACCTGCTGAGGGAGGCGGACAG
>NW_027949336.1:0-215 GCF_054177405.1 Leptonychotes weddellii | reverse complement strand
GGATTAACATAAGAATAAAAAAAAAAAAGAATGTTTAGGTATTGCTCTTGTCTGCAAGGTCAAAGACGACTTGCTACCACACCCACAATCCCACCCACAGGAACACTTCCCATTTAAGGCCATGACTGAGAAGTTACATGTATCACTTTCATTAGCAATCCACAGGCCACAATTTAGACCTTGTTAGATGGCCATGGCCACCAGCAAAGAACCGT
>NW_027949335.1:0-215 GCF_054177405.1 Leptonychotes weddellii | reverse complement strand
TATACCATTTATTTTGTTTAGATGTAGTCCCTCATTTCCTGTTTTCTTTGCTCGTTACTCCTTCCGCATCTCAGGTCTTCCTTATGGGATTACTTTCTTTTGTCTGTGGGAAATCTTTTAGAATTAAATGAGGATCTGCTGGGGACAAATTCTTACTGTTTTGGAAGTGTCTTTATTCAATGCTTCTTTCCCTTTCTCTTTTCTTTCTTCTTTTT
>NW_027949334.1:0-215 GCF_054177405.1 Leptonychotes weddellii | reverse complement strand
TGTTTCAAACATTGACTAGTTCTGTATGTGATTATCAACCAGGGGTGATTTTAATTCCCTATGACCATCATCACCACTAATGGTAACTTTTGGCAATGTTTGGCTTTTTTTTCATTATCATGATTGGTGTATACTGGTGTCTAGTCAGTAGAGGTAGGGATGACTCTAAGGTATTACAGTGCACAGGAGACCCTTCCACAGTAAAGAATTATCTG
>NW_027949333.1:0-215 GCF_054177405.1 Leptonychotes weddellii | reverse complement strand
GTCTATCCTCCCGAATATCGCCTCGGATTCACTTCTCCACACGTCCTACCTTCCAGAAAGTGGTCGCTTTTCTGTTCAGAGAGTTGTTGCTATTCCTTTCTTCGATCTCCTGTTGAGTTTGTAGGTGTTCAGAATGGTTTGATCCCTATCCAGCTGAATTCCTGAGAGGAGACGAAATCCAGGTCTCCTACTCCTCCGCCATCTTGCTCCGCCCC
>NW_027949332.1:0-215 GCF_054177405.1 Leptonychotes weddellii | reverse complement strand
GGCCCATATCCCAGGGCATCTCCCCTCCCACACAGGGTACTCTGGGTGGCCTCTGACCAGCACCCGACTGCCCCAGCACGAGGGTGCCCAGCACTGCCTGCAGGGCCTAGAACAGAGCCCGGGGCCTGAGGTGCCCACTGGTGAGCTGACAGCTGCCTCGTTTGGCAGGCGAGGGGCCACCCCAGAGCCCAGCGCCGCCGGCGTCTGAAACCCGG
>NW_027949331.1:0-1236 GCF_054177405.1 Leptonychotes weddellii | reverse complement strand
TCACAACCAACACCAAAGAAATACAAACAATTATAAGAACATATTATGAGCAACTCTAGGCCAGCAAATTAGAGATGCTGGAAGATATGGATGCATTCCTAGAGATGTATCAACTACAAAAACTGAACCAGGAAGAAATAGAAAACCTCAACAGACTTATAACCACTAAGGAAATGGAAGCAGTCATCAAAAATCTCCCAAAAAACAAAAGCCCAGGGCCAGATGGCTTCCCAGGGGCATTCTACCAAACATTTCAAGAAGAATTAATACCTATGCTTCTGAAACTGTTCCAAGAAATAGAAATGGAAGGAAAACTTCCAAATTCGTTTTATGAAGCCACCATTACCCTAATCCCCAAACCAAACAAAGACCCCATCAAAAATAGAATTACAGACCAATATCCTTGATGAACATGGATGCAAAAATTCTCACCAAAATACTAGCCAATAGGATACAACAGTTCATTAAAAGGATTATTCACCACAACCAAGTGGGATTTATCCCTGGGCTGCAAGGTTGGGTCAACATCCACAAATCAATCAACATGATACACTAATAAAAGAAAGAACAAGAATCATATGATTCTCTCAATAGATGCAGAAAAAGCATTTGACTAAGTACAGCATCCTTTCTTGATCAAAACTCTTCAGAGGATAGGGATAGAGGGTACATACCTAAATATCATAAAAGCCATCTATGAAAAACCTACAGCGAATATCATTCTCAATGGGGAAAAACTGAGAGCTTTCCCCTTAAGGTCAGGAACACGGCAGGGATGTCCACTATCACCACTGCTATTCAACATAGTATTGGAAGTCCTACCCACAGCAATCAGACAACAAAAAGAAATAAAAGGCATCCAAATCGGCAAAGAAGAAGTCAAACTCTCACTCTTTGCAGATGATATGATACTTTATGTGGAAAACCGAAAAGACTCCACCCCAAAACTGCTAGAACTCATACAGGAATTCAGTAAAGTGGCAGGATATAAGATCAGTGCACAGAAATCAGTGGCATTCTTATACACCAACAACAAGACAGAAGAAAGAGAAATTAAGGAGTTGATCCCATTTACAATTGCACCCAAAACCATAAGATACCTAGGAATAAATTTAACCAAAGAGGCAAAAATCTGTACTCATAAAACTATAAAATACTCCTGAAGAAATTGAGGAAAACACAAAGAATTGGAAAAACGTTCCATGCTCATGGATTGGAAGAACAAATATTGTGAAG
>NW_027949330.1:0-215 GCF_054177405.1 Leptonychotes weddellii | reverse complement strand
AAAGGCCACTGAGAAACGACAGATAAGGGTTGTTCAATATGACCAGCAATTGTTGTTGTTTGTCCAACTCATAGACTACAAACTGGTTCTGTGATTGCAATTGGCCAGATTGCAGAGGCTGATAGAATGAAAAAAAATGTTCATGCCTCCTCCCCTCAACTGAAATGGAATGAGGTCCCCAGAGGGACAGAAAAGCGTCTGCAACCTTCCTGAAG
>NW_027949329.1:0-215 GCF_054177405.1 Leptonychotes weddellii | reverse complement strand
GGTTTGATCCCTATCCAGCTGAATTCCTGAGAGGAGACGAAATCCAGGTCTCCTACTCCTCCGCCATCTTGCTCCCTGTCTCTCAAAACTCCCAGGTAATTAATCGATGGTCCAAGACTGCATTTAATGAAACATAGGTTGGAGGGGTGGAATATGTATAATTTCAAAGTTGGCAAACCATACCTTTGACTTTCTAAACAAGGATTTATTTTTTC
>NW_027949328.1:0-215 GCF_054177405.1 Leptonychotes weddellii | reverse complement strand
GAATTTTGACAACTTTCCCCCAAATGTGTGTCTTACTTTAGCTTTTGATTTGACAGGAAAAATGGAGGTTGGCAGGAAAGATAAATGGAAATGGTACCGACAGTATTTAGGCCTCCAAACAGTCAGTTTTAGGATTTCTGCTGTTTTCTGAGGCAAGCCTTAACCTAGTATTTTTAATCTAGTATGTGGACTACTTCTTTTTTTTTTTTTTTTTT
>NW_027949327.1:0-215 GCF_054177405.1 Leptonychotes weddellii | reverse complement strand
TACTATCAGGAGATTGTGCTACTATGTATTTTAAAGATTTTTTTTTTTAATTTATCTATTTGACAGAGAGAGAAACATAGCGAGAGGAAACACAAGCAGGGGGAGTGGGAGAGAGAGAAGCAGACTCGCCACCGAGCAGACAGCCCGATGCGGGGCTCGATCGCAGGACCCTGGGATCATGACCTGAGCCGAAGGCAGATGCCCAACGACTGAGC
>NW_027949326.1:0-215 GCF_054177405.1 Leptonychotes weddellii | reverse complement strand
CGAGCCGAAGGCAGATGCTTAACCGACTGAGCCACTCAGGCGTCCCCAGGCTCCTTTGATATAAACAGCTCTAATAGTTTTCCCAAATGATCTGAGCGTCTCATGAGTAATGGCGAAATCCAAAGTGATGTTTGAGGAACAAGAAGGTACAGGAAGGGAACGGCCCAGATTTGCTGTGAGCGCCCAGCTGAGGAGGTGCAAGTGGACCCAGGGCG
>NW_027949325.1:0-215 GCF_054177405.1 Leptonychotes weddellii | reverse complement strand
GGCCGACGGAGGCCCGTCCCCCGCCGTCTATCCTCCCGAATATCGCCTCGGATTCACTTCTCCGCACGTCCTACCTTCCAGAAAGTGGTCGCTTTTCTGTTCAGAGAGTTGTTGCTATTCCTTTCTTCGATCTCCTGTTGGGTTTGTAGGTGTTCAGAATGGTTTGATCCCTATCCAGCTGAATTCCTGAGAGGAGACGAAATCCAGGTCTCCTA
>NW_027949324.1:0-215 GCF_054177405.1 Leptonychotes weddellii | reverse complement strand
GGGGCTGCAGTTCACTGGCATGACCCTGGCGCACCGGGTTTCCATCTCAGAGGCTGCAGTTCTCGTGCACGCGACCGTCGCTCCGGGTTTCTGTCCAAGGGGCTGCAGTTCGCGTGCTTGCGACCCCGCCGGTCTGGTTTTCCACCCCGGGGGCTGCCCTAAAGTCCTTTCCCTGACGCTACTGGTCTGCGAGTCTGTGCCCCATCCGCAGCGCG
>NW_027949323.1:0-215 GCF_054177405.1 Leptonychotes weddellii | reverse complement strand
GATGTGCGAATACTATGTGAGGTTTTTAGTTCATAAAGGTGGTGTCTTTTGAGTCTATATAGATTGTACAGCTATTTTCACTCTAGTGTAGGTTTTTAGTTTGTTTGTTTATTTATTTTAGAGAGAGAGCACATGCCCGTGAGCAGGGGGCAGGGGCGGCTCCCAAGGAGAGGGAGAGAATCTTTTTTTTTTTTTTTTTAAGATTTTATTTATTT
>NW_027949322.1:0-215 GCF_054177405.1 Leptonychotes weddellii | reverse complement strand
TCAGCAGGCGCATTTTCCAGCTCCCAGCTCCGTCCTGGGGCGGGCTTTCTGGCAGCGCAGCCTGAAGGAATGACCTGGTCATGATAACATGGTTCTTCCAAGGAACCTCACGAGACTTCATGTCTTGTCCTCACATGCCAGACAATGTGAGCTGGAATCCTCATGTCAAGAGGAGAGAGTTGCTCTTGACAGGCGAAACTGGAATGGAGCATCTA
>NW_027949321.1:0-215 GCF_054177405.1 Leptonychotes weddellii | reverse complement strand
CCCTGTGGCCTTCACGTTTAGCTTCTCAAGTTTCTTTTGCTCCTCTTTCAGTTTCTGTTTGAATGACTTATCTTCATCATCCATCCATTTGGCCTGCTTCTTGGGCTGTTCCAGCAGCTTTTTGCCACTTTCGTGGCCAGATGTGGCACCTGCTAACCCTTCCCCTACTCCTCCACTTACAGTTGCTTTAAAAAAAAAATACAAAACAGATTTAG
>NW_027949320.1:0-1236 GCF_054177405.1 Leptonychotes weddellii | reverse complement strand
TATATTCACGGCTTTAATCAGGCGATACTGTATTGCCAGAAAATGCTTGAAGCTGAAGACATTGTCGTGGGCTTTCCGCAATTAATTATTACATCGAAACGCCCACAGTCATTTAGAACTAAAGAATGGTTTTTTGATGCTCAGAACGTCGCAGATTTTTATACAGTGTGGATTGATAATTTAAGGGAAGTGAAATCGATAACTTTACAAGAGATTATTCTCTCTCTTATATTTCATAGCGCCGTTTTACAAATCCAGATTCTTCAAAGAATTATTCTAGATATTTTAGAATACTCTTTAGCGCTAAATTGTATTCATGGGCTACCTGTCATTACCGTCTATATTGATGATACTAACTATGGGACGAACACTCATATAAATGCAGAAGCGGTACATCAAACTCAAGTGTTTATATCACCTATAACAGCACATCTTATAAAAAATTTCGATGCAACCTTAGCTAATTCAACCAATACTAAAGGTACTGTGATCTCTGATATTTACACCTTATATCGTAATATAAAATTGTCAAAATTCCCCCTTCCTATCAATGAGGTAATGACTTTAAAGCGTTTTTTAATAGGTGCTATTCATGTTTTAGAGGATTATGTAGACATCAGTCTGCCGGAATACATGTGGTACGTTGTCACAGGTATTGAAAAGGTTTACGCCTTACCAACAAGTAACTGGCAGTCTCTAATTTATAATATTCAACAAGCTACAGAAGCGCCAAATAGGTTAATTACAAAGGAGCTTAATCAAAAAAACCTTTATACAAATAGTCGAAATAATGGTGATTTAATCGTTCAGATTAACAAACTATTTAAACCTTATGACAATCAGAAAAAAGTATCACATAAAGCATTCGTAGATGGTCTTATAGAAATTTACAATAGTCTGACCAATCATAGTGCGCCACTTAATAAAATTGCACTGGTTGCTTGGCTACTATCAAAAACAGATAACTGCAAAGTAAGTAGTGTTCAAACCTATAGCAACACGATAAGCAGTCGCTGGCTGGTCTTAACTGATGATGTGGTTCTTGAGGAGTTAGATAGTGATGACCTTGAAGCTATATATAAGGAACTGATTGAGCTTGGAAAAACAGAAAATGCTAAGAACAGTATTGCCAAACTTATTGATGAAATGCATAGCTTTATAGTAGATGAATATAACCTAGAACCGTTAGCTACGTTATCTCAAGGTACACGAGCTCACTATAAAGTAGGTTACCTA
>NW_027949319.1:0-215 GCF_054177405.1 Leptonychotes weddellii | reverse complement strand
TGAGCATCTGCCTTCGGCTCAGTTCATGATCTCGGGGTCCTGGGATCGAGTCCCACATCGGGCTCCCTGCTCCGCGGGAAGCCTGCTTCTCCCTCTCCCCTCCCCCTGCTTGTGTCTCTCTCTGTCAAATAAATAAATAAAATCTTTAAAACAAAAAAAAGAAAAACCCTAATACATTCATATATTAGAATACCATACAGCTCTCAAAAATGAGG
>NW_027949318.1:0-215 GCF_054177405.1 Leptonychotes weddellii | reverse complement strand
GCCTGTAGAAAGGAAGGCAGCAAGCTGTGACACCTTGTAAGGGAGACGTTTTCAGAACATTCCTGGTTTATTTTTTACCATGGCTCTTATCCCCATCTGACATATGTTTAGAGTCCATTCCCCTTTACTAGAATTTCAAGTCCATAAATCCCATGCTTTTTGTCCACTGCATATCCCCAGTGCCCAGAAAAAAAGGGGGGGAAAAAGGAGAGTAT
>NW_027949317.1:0-215 GCF_054177405.1 Leptonychotes weddellii | reverse complement strand
TCAGTTCCTCGAGGTGCGCAGACCATGGTTCGAATCCCCCACTTGTCAGTGGTTCAGTATTGGGTCAGGCATAAACTGTGCACCAAAAATTCTTCATATGCCACATGGGGATAGTCATGGAAGCCGCTGTGTAGAATTTTGAAGTTCTCAGGTTTGAGAAGTATGGTTAAAATATCATATACTAGAGAACATCCCCAAAGGGTCTGAGGCAATGC
>NW_027949316.1:0-215 GCF_054177405.1 Leptonychotes weddellii | reverse complement strand
AGTGAAAGCCAGGCCGTGGGCCTCCAGAGCCCCCAGTGTTAGGGCTTAGGAAGGGAATGTCTGAACCACATCAGTGTCAGACAGAGTGAGTGCCTTGGAACATGCCCTCTAGAAGTCACTCCATAGGAAAATGGGCCTGTGGTCAACTCCCTTGTAGAAATACCCACATGCGCTAAGCTAACCCCCTCAGGGAGATTCCAATGCCAGTGTTTTGA
>NW_027949315.1:0-215 GCF_054177405.1 Leptonychotes weddellii | reverse complement strand
CCTGGGATCAAGCTCCGGGTTGGGCTCCCTGCCCAATGGGGAGTCTGCTTCTCCCTCTCCCTTAGCCCCCTACCCCCATTTGAGCATTCTTGCTCTCTCTCGCGCGCGCTCGCTCTCTCTCGCGCTCTCTCTCGCGCTCGCTCTCTCTCGCGCTCGCTCTCTCTCGCGCTCGCTCTCTCTCGCGCTCGCTCTCTCTCGCGCTCGCTCTCTCTCGC
>NW_027949314.1:0-215 GCF_054177405.1 Leptonychotes weddellii | reverse complement strand
TGTTTCAAACATTGAATAGTTCTGTATGTGATTATCAACCAGGGGTGATTTTAATTCCCTATGACCATCATCACCACTAATGGTAACTTTTGGCAATGTTTGGCTTTTTTTTCATTATCATGATTGGTGTATACTGGTGTCTAGTCAGTAGAGGTAGGGATGACTCTAAGGTATTACAGTGCACAGGAGACCCTTCCACAGTAAAGAATTATCTG
>NW_027949313.1:0-215 GCF_054177405.1 Leptonychotes weddellii | reverse complement strand
CCATATCTAGTTAATTACACAATAATATACCATCTATTAAAGAAAGGTCTTGAATTCTGAGATTAAGAACAATATTATAGGGGGCAGAGCAAGATGGCGGAGGAGTAGGAGACCTGGATTTCGTCTCCTCTCAGGAATTCAGCTGGATAGGGATCGAACCATTCTGAACACCTACAAACTCAACAGGAGATTGAAGAAAGGAATAGCAACAACTC
>NW_027949312.1:0-215 GCF_054177405.1 Leptonychotes weddellii | reverse complement strand
TTTGTTTCTTGAGATTAAGAATTCCTCATATCAGTGAGATCATGTGATACATATCTTTCTCTGATTGACTTATTTCGTTCAGCATAATACCCTCCAGTTCCATCCATGTCGTTGCAAATGGCAAGACTCCATTCCTTTTGATGGCTGCATAATATTCCATTGTATATATATACCACTTCTTCTTTATCCATTCATCTGTCGATGGACATCTTGGC
>NW_027949311.1:0-215 GCF_054177405.1 Leptonychotes weddellii | reverse complement strand
GCCTTACAACTACCAAAGGACAGGCTTGATCCCAGGATCAGGACCCTGAGATCATGACCTGAGTCTAGGTCAGACCGATTACACCACCCAGGTTCCCCAATGTTTATGTAATTTTACATCGGTCCCACCAAAAGGAACAAAAGAGCAAACAGTATTTTGACCCTGATAATTTTGGGTTTGTATACTTATCCCATAGATACTTTATCTCTTTTTAT
>NW_027949310.1:0-215 GCF_054177405.1 Leptonychotes weddellii | reverse complement strand
AGACATGGGAGAAATGCTTTTTAAAATCCCTGAAGAATGACAGAAAGCAGAACATTTGAAGGCAGGAGGCTGTAGCAGACCGTGACCTAAGAATTGTGAAGGCAGTTTTAATGTGGGCGAGTCAACCAAGGAGGGCCTCCAGGAGGAAGATTGTAAAGACGTTTGGCGGGCGGAGGGGCATGGAGAAAGAAGAGTTGGAGGGTCGGCTCCTGGCC
>NW_027949309.1:0-1236 GCF_054177405.1 Leptonychotes weddellii | reverse complement strand
AAATAACTTGCACACCCTCTGTGTATGTCCCACTCAAACCACCACGGGTATGATTTGTGGTCTCTCTTCTACCACTTATCTGCCCAAAATCTCTCCAAAGGAATCTCAGGCTCTCTACTTTCCTTCTCATCCCCTGCTCTTCTCCTAACACATTTTTTCTTTCCTGATTTGAACCTCACTTTTTCTGGTAAAGAATTTTAATTCCTCTAGGTTTCTCCTTTTGCAATCTTCACGCATTGCCTCTAATAAACCCGACCAAGTTCAAGCCCATCAGGTAAGTGCAATGTTCTCCTAAAAGGAAGGATAATACTTGTGAAAAATTATTAGTAGCTGTTTTTAAAAATACATACATATCATAAATCATGTTAAATATTTAATATACAATAAATATTAAATAATATATGATTATAATATATATATTATTGCTCTTGTTACACAAAAATATACAAAAGATATTGTATATAATTGCAGGTGGCTCACAGACCCCACCCCCAGGAATCCATAAATATCCTGGTGGCTCTGGATCTCAGATTCAGAACACCTGCTCTAAAGTATATAATTCCTCAGCAACTAAGCACGTTTAAAGGAAGAAACCCAGTTTGGACAGGGAGTCAGAGCATGAGGAAGCAAAATGAAGACCAACACGCCAGAGGTCTGCAAGAAACAGGAAAACCAAAACCACAGCCAAAAAAGTAGGAATTTCAGGGTAAAATTGATTCAGAACCAGAGATCCACTTAGGAAGACCTGAGGCCTAAGCAGGAAAGCTTGATTTCTGAAACCTCTACAAACAACAGTTTCTGAATTATACAGTCACTACACTATTCCAAACTCTTCTTATAAATGACTTCTCTGTTGTCAATGCACCAATTAAAATTATGAGTTGAACAAAGTATGTTCAGAGTTCAGTGTTGCTAACCCTAACAATGACCTGCAGTAGAGGATGGGTCAGAATGGAGGCTGATCTGTGTTCATAAGGACAGTCCTTGCAGTCTTCAGAGGAAGAAGACAAAAGTGACAAGGGGAGCATGAACACCAACCCCATCCTGGTGTGGGGTCCATGACATAGAAGGGGGCTGAACTGAGCCAGGGGAGGTAAGGTAACAGGAAACTGAGTAACGTACCTGCATACAGCTGTGCCTTGCTCCAGGCTGAAAAGGAACACACCCTGGTGAGACCTGAGTCAGAACAAGCCTGCTCAGCATTGATCTACTGACCTTTGCCTGCCCTCTGGAATA
>NW_027949308.1:0-215 GCF_054177405.1 Leptonychotes weddellii | reverse complement strand
TAGACTCAAAATGATGAAAGACCTAAATGTGAGACAGGAATCCATCAAAATCCTTTAGGAGAACAGAGGCAGGAGCCTCTTCAACCTCAGCCGCAGCAACTTCTTCCTAGAAACATCGCCAAAGGCAAGGGAAGCAAGGGCAAAAATGAACTATTGGGACTTCATCAAGATAAAAAGCTTTTGCACAGCAAAGGAAACAGTCAACAAAACCAAAA
>NW_027949307.1:0-215 GCF_054177405.1 Leptonychotes weddellii | reverse complement strand
TCTTTTAGTAGCTGTCTGGCTTTCTTAAGCAAGAAATAAACAAAATCAACTTATCATTTTTGGAAAGTATTCTGGTTTCTGTGTTGGGTTGGGATGTTTAATTTATGGTAATACTTCTGTGTTTTTCTATCTGTAGAAACTTTGGTCATTTTAAATACTTGAGGTATCCTCTATTTTCTTTTCTTTTTTTTTTTTTTTTAAAGATTTAATTTATT
>NW_027949306.1:0-215 GCF_054177405.1 Leptonychotes weddellii | reverse complement strand
AGATCTGAGATTCAAAAGTCTTGCACAATTCACAGCGCTTACCAGAGCACATACCCTCCCCAGTGTCTATCACCCAGTCACCCCACCCCTCCCACCCCACCCCCCACTCCAGCAACCCTCAGTTTGTTTCCTGAGATTAAAGCTCACAATATAATTTTAAAGCCCACTTTAAGAGGAGTATTAATCATCTGGCACCAAGACATTTTTGAAGCTAA
>NW_027949305.1:0-215 GCF_054177405.1 Leptonychotes weddellii | reverse complement strand
TTCCAAGCCTTAGGAGCTATTTAATTTGAGCATTTCCTGTGATTGTAGAGTGAATGGTTTAACATTTTTTACAGCTGGAGTAGCCAAGAAAATTCTAGAACAGACAAGGAAAAAGGATGGCCTTGTGGGTTATTAAAAGATATACAAATATGTACCCAATCCACAATCACAGAGAAAGCGGTAGAACAGAAGAGCAAGTCAGAAACAGACACGTG
>NW_027949304.1:0-215 GCF_054177405.1 Leptonychotes weddellii | reverse complement strand
AGAAGACTTTTAACCCGAAAATAAAACTCAACTCCCTTATATATTAGTTTCACAGGGGTTAGAGTGGGAAGTGACCACAAATTGGGTGGATTAACATAACAGAAATTTATCCTCCTCCAGCTCTGGAGACCAGAAGTCTGAGATCCAGGCGGGGCAGGACCACTCAGATCCAGGCGGGGCAGGGCTGCTGAGATCCAGGTCGGGCAGAGCCATGC
>NW_027949303.1:0-215 GCF_054177405.1 Leptonychotes weddellii | reverse complement strand
AAAAATGAAGGGGGGGAAATCTGAGAGGGAGACAAACCATGAGAGACTAGGGACTCTGAGAAACAAACTGAGGGTTCTAGAGGAGTTTTAGGTAGAATGGACCAAGGGGAACCATAGGATGAGTCTGGGGCATCTTATAGTGCCAGAAAGTGCTTTAAAAAGAAGAAGAAGAAAAGAAAGAAAATTAAAAAAAAAAAAAAAGACAGGAATATGTT
>NW_027949302.1:0-215 GCF_054177405.1 Leptonychotes weddellii | reverse complement strand
TTCGCTGTAACTGTACGGCCCGGTTGGTCAGGCCCTGGCCTTGGCGTGGCTTGTGTGTGTGAGTTAAAGTAAACAAGCTGCAGGGTGTGTCTGGTGCAGGATCGGAAGCCGAGTGAAAAGGGAAGGGAATGCAGGTGTGGTGTTGCCTGCAGGGGCTTGGTGGAGAGCAGCACGGGAATCCAGGACGATCCCAAAGGCCGCCTGGGGACCTGAGC
>NW_027949301.1:0-215 GCF_054177405.1 Leptonychotes weddellii | reverse complement strand
CCGCCCCAGCGAGCCCCCCGCCCCGCAGCTCAGGTGTGCACCTCTGGTCCGGCCCGGTGCCACGGGGCGAGGCACCCTGGGATCACTTGGGATCTGGGAACCGGCCATCTGCGGGAACCCCCAGGTGGTGCCAGCCTGCGGGGGAAGTGGTGGGCAGCTACAACCTACCTGTCAGCACAGCCCAGTAGCTCCGACAGCCGCTCAGGTTCATGAGG
>NW_027949300.1:0-215 GCF_054177405.1 Leptonychotes weddellii | reverse complement strand
GGATGTCAGATAAAGATAGAATTGTCTCAAAGATGAAGTCCAGACATGCAATAATGTGTTTCCAGCACTCAGGCATCCACTTCATCTTCCTGAACGAGCATCAGGATTTGTGCAGCCAGACACCCGAGTCTATTCCTGGAGTGGCAGCTCATGAAAGGGCCCAGACACACACAGACACATGGGCCCAAATCTGGGGTGATGACCTAGAAACTAAA
>NW_027949299.1:0-215 GCF_054177405.1 Leptonychotes weddellii | reverse complement strand
TAAACTTGGTCTTGGCTGGCTGTTCTCGCTGATCTTCTGGGGGAGGGGCCTTTTGCCGTGGTTTCCAAATGTCTTTGCCGGAGGCGGAATTGCCCCACCCTTGCCGGGTTCGGGCTAAGTAATCTGCTCAGGTTTGCTCTCGGGAGCTTTTGTTCCCTGCAAGCTTTGGAGGTGGAGAGTGAAAATGGCGGCCTCCCAAACTCTGCCCCGGAGGA
>NW_027949298.1:0-1236 GCF_054177405.1 Leptonychotes weddellii | reverse complement strand
AAAGACTGGGATCATTCCCTGCATATTTTCAGACCACAATGCTTTGAAACTAGAATTCACTCACAAGAGGAAAGTCGGAAAGAACTCAAATACATGGAGGCTAAAGAGCATCCTACTAAAGAATGAATGGGTCAACCAGGAAATTAAAGAAGAATTAAAAAAATACATGGAAATAAATGAAAATGAAAACACAACTGTTCAAAATCTTTGGGATGCAGCAAAGGCTGTCCTAAGAGGAAAGTATATAGCAGTACAAGCCTTTCTCAAGAAACAAGAAAGGTCTCAAATACACAACCTAACCTTACACAGGGGAGCTGGAGAAAGAACAGCAAATAAAGCCCAAACCCAGCAGGAGAAGAGAAATAATAAAGATCAGAGCAGAAATCAATGAAATAGAAACCAAAAGAACGATAGAATAGATCAACGAAACTAGGAGCTGGTTCCTTGAAAGAATTAACAAGATTGATAAACCCCTGACCAGACTTATCAAAAAGAAAAGAGAAATGACCCAAATAAATAAAATCATGAAAAAAGAGGAGAGATCACAACCAAGGCCAAAGAAATACAAACAATTATAAGAACATATTATGAGCAACTATATGCCAGCAAATTAGATAATCTGGAAGAAATGGATGCATTCCTAGAGATGTATCAACTACCAAAACTGAACCAGGAAGAAACAGAAAACCTGAACAGACCTATAACCACTAAGGAAATTGAAGCCATAATCAAAAATCTCCCCACAAGCAAGAGCCCAGGGCCGGACGGCTTCCCAGGGGAATTCCACCAAACATTTAAAGAAGAACTAATACCTATTCTTCTGAAACTGTTCCAAAATATAGAAATGGAAGGAAAACTTCCAAACTCGTTTTATGAGGCCACCATTACCTCGATCCCCAAACCAGACAAAGACCCCATCAAAAAGGAGAATTACAGACCAATATCCCTGATGAACATGGATGCAAAAATTCTCACCAAAATACTAGCCAATAGGATCCAACAGTACATTAAAAGGATTCTTCACCACGACGAAGTGAGATTTATCCCTGGGCTGCAAGGTTGGTTCAACATCTGCAAATCAATCAATGTGATACAGTACATTAATAAAAGAAAGGACAAGAACCATATGATCCTCTCAATAGATGCAGAAAAAGCATTTGACAAAGTACAGCATCCTTTCTTGATCAAAACTCTTCAGAGTATAAGAATAGAGGGTACATACCTCAATATCATAAA
>NW_027949297.1:0-215 GCF_054177405.1 Leptonychotes weddellii | reverse complement strand
AGCCTGGGGGTGGGTTTTGAGGAGGGCACATTCTGCATGGAGCACTGGGTGTTATGCACAAACAATGAATCATGGAACACTTCATCTAAAACTAATGATGTAATGTATGGGGATTAACATAAGAATAAAAATAAATAAATAATTAAATAAAAATAAAAATAAAACAATATGAATAAAAATAAAAATAAATAAATAAATAAAACAATATGGTAACG
>NW_027949296.1:0-215 GCF_054177405.1 Leptonychotes weddellii | reverse complement strand
TACATTATATGTTAATAAAAAAAAAAAACAAACCTAAACATTCCATCTCAAAATTGCTAGAACTCATACAGGAATTCAGCAAAGTGGCAGGATATAAAATCAGGAGAGTATGGTACTGGCACAAAAACAGACACATAGAGGAAAAGAACAGAATAAAGAATCCAGAAATGGACCCTCAATGCTATGGTCAATTAATCTTCGACAAAGCAGGAAAG
>NW_027949295.1:0-215 GCF_054177405.1 Leptonychotes weddellii | reverse complement strand
GCCTTACAACTACCACAGGACAGGCTTGATCCCAGGATCAGGACCCTGAGATCATGACCTGAGTCTAGGTCAGACCGATTACACCACCCAGGTTCCCCAATGTTTATGTAATTTTACATCGGTCCCACCAAAAGGAACAAAAGAGCAAACAGTATTTTGACCCTGATAATTTTGGGTTTGTATACTTATCCCATAGATACTTTATCTCTTTTTAT
>NW_027949294.1:0-215 GCF_054177405.1 Leptonychotes weddellii | reverse complement strand
GTTTGTTTTAAGGAAAAAGATTTTAATGGTGAGATGTCATGTTCAAAGTTAGACCTTTAGTTTATTGGACTGCTCAGTGGAGCAAGCAGATGTTCTTGTTCCTGAAAGGTTCACTAGCCATGCAGGTCCCCATGGCTAGAGAGCTACAAATAGAGTGACTCTCTCTTACCTTCCAGTTGTCTCTTTGTTGATTGGTTTAGCTATGAAGAGCTTAC
>NW_027949293.1:0-215 GCF_054177405.1 Leptonychotes weddellii | reverse complement strand
TGATTCACGTGGACCGATTGGTATAGCTGAGCTCTGCAAGGTGGAAAGTGGAGGGAGGAGGGAGAAGAGAGCTGGGGAGACAGTCAAGGATGGGACAAAACCCCTCTGATCTCTTTCCCAGCTTCACGCGCAGCTCCGTGAAAGGACAGGACAGCGTACTGCCCTGCGTGCCTGCAGCCGGCGCTCAGGTGCCCCAGCGCGCTGAACGGGCCCTC
>NW_027949292.1:0-215 GCF_054177405.1 Leptonychotes weddellii | reverse complement strand
GAGGGCTTGGCCGGGGGGTGGGTATTGAGGAGGGCACGTTCTGCATGGAGCACTGGGTGTTATGCACAAAGAATGAATCATGGAACACTTCATCTAGAACTAATGATGTAATGTATGGGGATTAACATAAGAATAAAAAAAAAGCTGCTATAATTAACTGCTTTTTATGTATCCAATGAAGTTCCTTTATTTTTTTTAAGTCCTGAAAAAGAGTA
>NW_027949291.1:0-215 GCF_054177405.1 Leptonychotes weddellii | reverse complement strand
AGCGGCTGATAAATTCTTTCAGCTTTCATGTGTACAAAAAAGCCTTTATTTTTGTTTTGTTTTGTTTTGTTTTAATTTTGTTTTGTTATGTTAGTCACCATACATCATTACTTTTTGATGTGGTGATCCACGATCCACTGTTTTCGTATAACACCCAGTGCTCCATGCAGTACGTGCCCTCCTTAATACCCATCACCGGGCTAACCAATCCCCCC
>NW_027949290.1:0-215 GCF_054177405.1 Leptonychotes weddellii | reverse complement strand
CTAACACAGCACAGCGGGAAGATTCATTGTCCTCGAGCTGGCCTTCCACATTTCCAGCCCACATCTTTGTCCTGCGGTACCATCCCCGGGGACACCTGTCACTGTCATCCTTAGATGTCTATACCACGGTCCCCCACCATGGCCCAGGGTACAGCTCTCCTTCCTACCATGTTTTCCCCAAAGCGCCATCAGCACTTCCACCTTGAACCCCTGCT
>NW_027949289.1:0-215 GCF_054177405.1 Leptonychotes weddellii | reverse complement strand
AGAATTAACCTCCATTAGGGGTGGACGAACCATGAGAGACGATGGACTCTGAAAAACAGGCTGGGGGTTCTAGAGGGGAGGGGGGTGGGAGGATGGGTTGGCCTGGTGGTGGGTATTGAGGAGGGCACGTTCTGCATGGAGCACTGGGTGTTATGCACAAACAATGAATCATGGAACACTTCATCTAGAACTAATGATGTAATGTATGGGGATTA
>NW_027949288.1:0-215 GCF_054177405.1 Leptonychotes weddellii | reverse complement strand
AACATCCTTCCAAGTGCTGTAAGTGCTCACGTGTGCACATCACCCTTTGTCTCGCCGTTCTGAGAACCATCTGTGGGCGCCGCTTCCAGGTCGGATCCAGCGTCCTTGTGCGCTTCGGCATCGACCGAGGACAGAAGTGTGTCACGGGCGGGTCAGAGTGAGCCCCGCGTGGCTGTGCGTCCCCGCAGAGCACCAGCGCCGCATAGCCATCCGAG
>NW_027949287.1:0-1236 GCF_054177405.1 Leptonychotes weddellii | reverse complement strand
CCTTGGTGATTCATGGTCTTTTCTGATTCCATACCAATTTTAGGACTGTTTATTCCAGCACATTGAAAAATGTCATTGGAATTTTGATCAGGATGGCATTGAAGTTATAGACTGCTCTGGGTAGCATAGACATTTTAACAATGATTATTCTTCCCATCCATGAGCATGGAATATTTTTCCATCTTTTTGTGCCTTCAATTTCTTTCATGAGTGTTTTGTAGTTCCTAGAGGATAGATCCTTTACCTCTTTGGTTAGGTTTATTCTGAGGTATCTTATGGTTTTTGGTGCTATTGTAAATGGAATCGTTTCTCTCATTTCTCTTTCTACAGTTGCATTGTTAGTGTATAAGAAAGCAACTGATTTCTGTGCATTGATTTTGTATCCTGCCACATTACTGAATTTCTGGATGAGATCTAGTAATTTGGGGGTGGACTCTTTTGGGTTTTCCACACAAAGTATCATGTCATCTGTGAAAAGAGAGAGTTTCACTGCTTCTTTGCCATTGTGAATACCTTTTCTTTTTTTTGTCTGATTGCTTTTGCTAGGACTTCTAGTACTATGTTGAACAATAGTGGCGAGAGTGGGCATCCTTGACGTGTTCCTGATCTTAAGGGAAAGACTCTCAGCTTTTCCCCATTGAGGATGATAGTCACTGTGGGTTTTTCATAGATGGACGTTATGAACTTGATGAATGTTCCCTCTATCCCTATACTCTGAAGAATTTTAATCAGGAAAGGATGTTGTATTTTGTCAAATGCTTTTTCTGCATCAACTGAGAGCACCATATGGTTCTTCTCCCTCCTCTTAATAATGTGTTCTATCATATTGATTGATTTGCAAATGTTGAACCACCCTTGCATCCCAGGGATGAATCCCACTTGGTAGTGGTGGATGATCCTTTTAATGTATTGTTGGACCCTATTAGCTAGGATTTTGTTGAGGATTTTGGAATCCATATTCATCAGGGATATTGGTCTGAAATTCTCCTTTTTGATGGGGTCTTTGCCTGGTTTGGGGATTAAGGTAATGCTGGCCTCACAGAATGAGTTTGGAAGCTTTCCTTCTCTTTCTATTTTTTGAAACAGCTTCAGTAGAATAGGTATTATTTCTTCTTTGAATGTTTGGTAGCATTCCCCAGGGAATCCATCAGGCCCTGGACTCTTGTTTTTTGGGAGTTTTTTGATCCCTGCTTCAATCTCGTTACTGGTTATTGGCCTATTCAGGTTGTCAATTTC
>NW_027949286.1:0-215 GCF_054177405.1 Leptonychotes weddellii | reverse complement strand
CCCTGTGGCCTTCACTTTTAGCTTCTCAAGTTTCTTTTGCTCCTCTTTCAGTTTCTGTTTGAATGACTTATCTTCATCATCCATCCATTTGGCCTGCTTCTTGGGCTGTTCCAGCAGCTTTTTGCCACTTTCGTGGCCAGATGTGGCACCTGCTAACCCTTCCCCTACTCCTCCACTTACAGTTGCTTTAAAAAAAAAATACAAAACAGATTTAG
>NW_027949285.1:0-215 GCF_054177405.1 Leptonychotes weddellii | reverse complement strand
ATGAGAGAGTTGTTGCTCTTCTTTTCTTCAATCTCCTGTTGAGTTTGTAGGTGTTCAGAGTGGTTTGATCCCTATCCAGCTGAATTCCTGAGAGGAGACGAAATCCAGGTCTCCTACTCCTCCGCCATCTTGCTCCGCCCCCCTGTCTCACTTGATTCTTAAAGCAAGTATAATTACCCCTTTTACAGAGGAGAAAAATGAGGCTCAGAGAGCTC
>NW_027949284.1:0-215 GCF_054177405.1 Leptonychotes weddellii | reverse complement strand
AAGGCTTCATGGAGTGTGAAAGGAAGTGTGAACCCTGTTCGTCCTAGTCCCTTGTCAGGCTTTCATCTTCTCCTCCTGCATGCCTCATCTCTACCCCACATAATATTTTTCTTCTCTCTAATTTTCATGGAAATTTAACACTTCCAAATATCTATGTAGAATACTAAAATTAAAATAAAAATAAGAAGATAAAGGGTATTATCTGCATGACTGTG
>NW_027949283.1:0-215 GCF_054177405.1 Leptonychotes weddellii | reverse complement strand
AGTCCCTCAGAGGCAGCAACGCTCTCCAATCCTTTCTATATCACCCCAGAGAGGTTTAATAGTTACAATATCTATCACATATATATCTTTTAAAATTTCATACAGATGATAGCATCTTATACATACTGCTCTGATTTTCGTTTTTTATTTTTGAGATCTTTGTATATGAGTACACATAGATTGCATTATTCCTTTTTAGTGGCTCTGTAGAATTA
>NW_027949282.1:0-215 GCF_054177405.1 Leptonychotes weddellii | reverse complement strand
TACCAAGATAGATGATGTAATGGGTCAAGAACAAACCTTAAGAAGTATAAAATAATTTAAATCATAGAAAGTATAGGGGGGCGGAGCAAGACGGCGGAGGAGTAGGAGACCTGGATTTCGTCTCCTCTCAGGAATTCAGCTGGATAGGGATCAAACCATTCTGAACACCTACAAACTCAACAGGAGATCGAAGAAAGGACTAGCAACAACTCTCT
>NW_027949281.1:0-215 GCF_054177405.1 Leptonychotes weddellii | reverse complement strand
TCTTGCCTGCTTGCAATTTTTTTTATGCCCGTGTGCCAGAGGGAAAAAATCTATCATGATGATGGCAATGCCTCCCCTCTTGTCCGCAGGAAGGCTGAATGCTTTGTGTACTCAGCTCTCTCCAGAGGGCTTGTGGAATTAAGCAGGGTGACTGGCAGTGAAGAAAATGAAAATGCTGAGAAAAGACCAAATTGCTCTCTCCACCACAGGCTGAG
>NW_027949280.1:0-215 GCF_054177405.1 Leptonychotes weddellii | reverse complement strand
TATGTAATATTTCATTTTGGATTGTGAGAAACTAGCAACTTCTTATTTATATGGATAATTTAAAAAATTAACGACTGCATAATATTGGGAATGAAGCAGTTGCAAAGTTATATAGTATATTTGGTGTAATTTTGACAGCTCTAAATATATAGATAACTCAAAACTTAGGTATAGGACATGATTTTTTTTTTTTTTTTTTAATTTTTTTTTTTTTT
>NW_027949279.1:0-215 GCF_054177405.1 Leptonychotes weddellii | reverse complement strand
GATTAACATAAGAATAAAAAAAAAATAATGCAGAAGATAACTCCTAAATTCCTGATAGTTTTTATAGCTATTTAAATGGTATCTTCTTTTTTTAAAATTATATTTTCTAGCTATGGATGGTGTAGAGATAGGCTGTTGATGTTTGGAACTTCATCTTTCATCTGGCACCGTTGCTAAATTCTTTTAGTCTTTTTTTTTTTTAAGTAATCTCTACA
>NW_027949278.1:0-215 GCF_054177405.1 Leptonychotes weddellii | reverse complement strand
TAGGGGCGCCTGGGTGGCTCAGTCGGTTAAGCGATTGCCTTCGGCTCAGGTCATGATCCTGGAGTCTCGGGATCGAGTCCCGCATCGGGCTCCCTGCTCGGCGGGGAGTCTGCTTCTCCCTCTGACCCTCCCCCTTCTCGTGCTCTCTGTCTCTCATTCTCTCTCTCAAATAAATAAAATCTTTAATAAATAAATAAATAAAATCTTTAAAAAAA
>NW_027949277.1:0-215 GCF_054177405.1 Leptonychotes weddellii | reverse complement strand
TTTGGTTTCCCAGTGTATATAAAAGTTGTTTACACTCTACTGTAGACTATTAAGGGTGCAACAACATTATGCTAAAAAATGCTAACCATCATCTGAGTTTCCAGCAAGTGGCGATCTTTCTGCTGGCGGAGGGTCTTGCATCCATGTTCCTGGCTGCTGACTGATCAGGGTGCTGGCTGCTGAAGGTGGGGTGGCTGTGGCAAGTTCTTAAAATA
>NW_027949276.1:0-1236 GCF_054177405.1 Leptonychotes weddellii | reverse complement strand
CTTATATAATTGGCTTCTCCCATGTTAGGGGCATAGATATTTACAGTTGTTAGATCTTCTTGTTGGATAGACCCTTTAAGTATGATATAATGTCCTTCCTCATCTCTTATTATAGTCTTTGGCTTAAAATATAATTTGTCTGATATAAGGATTGCCACCCCAGCTTTCTTTTGGTGTCCATTAGCATGGTAAATGGTTTTCCACCCCCTCACTTTCAATCTGGGAGTGTCTTTGGGTCTAAAATGAGTCTCTTGCAGACAGCATATCGATGGGTCTTGTTTTTTTATCCAATCTGATACCCTGTGTCTTTTGATTGGGGCATTTAGCCCATTTACATTCAGGATAACTATTTAGAGATATGAATTTAGTGCCATTGTTTGCCTATAAGGTGACTGTTACTGTATATTGTCTGTGTTCCTTTCTGGTCTATGTTAGGCTCTCTCTTTGCTTAGAGGACCCCTTTCAAAATTTCTTGTAGGGCTGGTTTCATGTTTGCAAATTCTTTAGTTTTTGTTTGTCCTGGAAGCTTTTTATCTCTCCTTTTATTTTCAATGACAGCCTAGCTGGATATAGTATTCTTGGCTGCATATTTTTCTCATTTAGTGCCCTAACTATATCATGCCAGTCCTTCCTGGCCTGCCAGGTCTCTGTGGATAGGTCTGTTGCCAATCTAATGTTTCTACCATTGTAGTTACAGATCTCTCCTCCCGAGCTGCTTTCAGTATTTTCTCTTTGTCTCTGAGACTCGTAAGTTTTACTATTAGATGTCAGGGTGTTGACCTATTTTTATTGATTTTGAGGGGGGTTCTCTGTGCCTCCTGGATTTTGATGCCTGTTTCCTTCCCCAAATTAGGGAAGTTCTCTGCTATAATTTGCTCCAATACACCTTCTGCTCCTCTCTCTCTTTCTTCTTCTGGGATCCCAATTATTCTAATATTGTTTCATCTTATGGTATCGCTTATCTCCTGAATTCTGCTCTCATGATCCTGTAGTTGTTTATCTCTCTTTTTCTCAGCTTCTTTATTCTCCATCATCTGGTCTTCTATATCACTAATTCTCTCCTCTGTCTCATTTATCCTAGCAGTTAGAGCCTCCATTTTTGATTGCACCTCATTAATAGTCTTTTTGATTTCGACTTGGTTAGATTTTAGTTCTTTTATTTCTCCAGAAAGCGTTTCTCTAATATCTTCCATGCTTTTTTCAAACCCAGCTAGTATCTTTAAAATCATCATTCTG
>NW_027949275.1:0-215 GCF_054177405.1 Leptonychotes weddellii | reverse complement strand
TCTGGAGGATCAGGGAGTAGAAAGACAACAAGGAGACCACAGTGTCATGAAAGTCAACAGAGGAGACCATTTTAAATGGACATGAATGTTACCAGTGTGAAATGTTATGGAAAAGTTAACTTAACTTAGAGGCAGAAACATGTCTGCTTGACATTTGTAAGGCTTTCAGACATTTTGGCAAAAGCAATGTAAGCAAATTTAATGAATGGTAGGGA
>NW_027949274.1:0-215 GCF_054177405.1 Leptonychotes weddellii | reverse complement strand
CATTAATTTAAGTGAGCGAAATCTTATCGTAGCCCCTTTTGTATATTCTGTGTCTTTATTCAGTTTCAAATGGTATTCTTTTTATAAATCATTCTTATGAGCCTTGTGGTAAATTAGAAGTGCTGATCGTTACAATTTTCAGGAAAACTTAAAAATGAACATGTATTTGAAGTTTATTTTCCTAAGTACGTTATTGCTAGTTTGTATAGAAAAGT
>NW_027949273.1:0-215 GCF_054177405.1 Leptonychotes weddellii | reverse complement strand
AAAAAAAAAAAAAAAAAAACCAAAAAACCAAAAAAACAAAAAACAAAAAAGGGAGGGTTGGAATAAATAGGTTTGCAAAAATTAAAAGGGATTATTTTCTAAAATTTGTATGAGGGCATTTGGTACTTGTAGCTTCAGGAGCAGTGAGAAGCAAAGGTGTTATTTTCATTTATCATTGTGTCATTAACATTTCTTCATGTCCCAAACTGTACTTA
>NW_027949272.1:0-215 GCF_054177405.1 Leptonychotes weddellii | reverse complement strand
AAGGGATGTATGGGTGAAGGGCAGGAAAGAAAAAAAAAAAGTGGTCTGATGATACACAGAGATTTTCTAAGCCTTGTTTGTGGAACTGATACGTCCCAAGTATAGATTTTTTTAAATAAGATTAGAAAGGTTTTTCAGTCATAAAGAGCAATGAAGTACTAATACATGCTACAACACAAATGAACCGCAAAAACACTACACTAAGTGAAAGAAGC
>NW_027949271.1:0-215 GCF_054177405.1 Leptonychotes weddellii | reverse complement strand
ATGAATCATGGAACACTTCATCTAGAACTAATGATGTAATGTATGGGGATTAACATAAGAATAAAAAAAAAAACTTGGAAAAAAAAAAGAAATTCTACTTGTGTTTATTCTGTGTCTAAAAAGTAGCACAAATTTACAAGTACAGAATTCAGGATTTCACATCCGTTGCCCTCGCTGGGTCCTTAAGTCAGAGCCTCATATGTCACATGGTAGGT
>NW_027949270.1:0-215 GCF_054177405.1 Leptonychotes weddellii | reverse complement strand
AATTGATACCAACACGTATTTTGAAAACATTCACACATTTATGTACTAGATTATTAAAATACGCATTATAACACAATAAATCATCCTTTATATTCATATTTAATAAATCATTACATTAGCTTTTTTCAATCTGTTATAATATTAAACACGATTTAGAGCAAATATGTGAACATAAGCATATGCCTCTCTTTAGAAGATACTCAAAACTGATACCT
>NW_027949269.1:0-215 GCF_054177405.1 Leptonychotes weddellii | reverse complement strand
CCAGACCTTCTACCCCCCACCACCATCCACTCAAATTCCCTGGCCCAAATCTTCAACTCCTTCGATCCTCTCTTTCTGGTGTCACCACATCTGATCCTTCCTCAGGAGCCATCAGGTCAACTTCAAATTAGGTTCTCAGTCTGGTCACTTCTCTCCATGTCTGTTGGCATGTCCCAGGTCCTGCTCCCATCTCTGCTGGCCTGGACCAGCGCAGG
>NW_027949268.1:0-215 GCF_054177405.1 Leptonychotes weddellii | reverse complement strand
ATAAGGCTTTTCAGTAGGACATTGTGGCCCCAGAGACACTCATCAGAGGACTGTGGAACAACATGAGCAGTTCCCAGAAAGCCATCAGGCTTGGAGGGCAGGAAGTCTCTCCACAATGCATGCCATTTCTCCATCTAGGAAAAGACTCATGTCCAAAGATGTGTTCTGCACCACTCTTAGACCCTGGCAGTGTTTTCTTAAACAGACGTCCCAGC
>NW_027949267.1:0-215 GCF_054177405.1 Leptonychotes weddellii | reverse complement strand
GAGAAGCAGGTTCCCCGCAGAGCAGGGAGCCCGATGCGGGACTCAATCCCAGGACCCTGGGACCATGACCTGAGCCGAAGGCAGACGCTTAATGACTGAGCCACCCAGGCGCCCCTGGGTAAGTTTTCTACTCAAAGATTGCCATCACTCCCAAGCTAGGAACTCCACGAGAATGCTCCCCATGGAATTGCCGAGGCTGCACAGCAAAGCAGAGA
>NW_027949266.1:0-215 GCF_054177405.1 Leptonychotes weddellii | reverse complement strand
TTAAAAATAGGGGCGGGGGGGGGGCGCCTGGGTGGCTCGGTTGAGTGGGTGTCTGACTCCTGATTTCGGCTCAGGTCATGATCTCTGGATCGTGAGATTGAGCCCCAGGCCAGGCTCTGTGCTCAGTGGGAATCTGCTTGAGATTCTCTCTCTCCCTCTCCCTCGGCCCCTCCCTGCTGGCACTCTCTCTCTCTCTCTCTCGAAATAGTATATAT
>NW_027949265.1:0-1236 GCF_054177405.1 Leptonychotes weddellii | reverse complement strand
GGGAGCCTGACATGGGGCTCCATCCCAGGGTCCTGGTTTCATGACCTGAGCTGAAGGCAGACACTTAACCAACTGAGCCACCCAGGTACCCCTCTCAAAGCCTAATTTAATGAACATTTTCAACAGGCAATTGGATATTCTTGTTTGGAGTTCAGACTGAAAAAATTAGAGATTGTCATCATATTAATGGTAGTTGAAACCACACACATGAATGAGATCACCCAGGGAGAATGTATAGAACAGAGAGAGAAAATGAGCTAGTAATATATGTGAATTCCAGTTGTTTTGGATACTTCTTAATATTTACATTGTCAGTCTTTTTGTTTGTTTGTTTTTTTAGTGAGGGAGACAGGGATTGTGGGGAGGGGGAGAAAGAGGGGGAGAGAGAATCTTAAGCAGGCTTCATGCCCAATGCAGAGCCTGATGCAGGGCTTGAGCTCACAATCCTGAGATTCTGAGCCAAAATAAAAAATCAGACACTTAACCTACTGAGCCACCCAGGTTGCCCCTACATTGTCAGTTTTTAATTTTAGATCTGATGTGTGGTATCAGTTGGGCTGGTATCTCATTGTGGCTTTGATTTTTGTTCCCCTTTTGACTTCTGAGGTTTATTGGCCAGGTTATTTGCCTTTTGGCTTATGAGGTTTATTGGCCATTTGGATATCCTATTTTATGAAGTAGATCACACAAATCTTTTGCCCACTTTTCTATTAGATAGTTTATTTTTCTTCTATTGATTTGTAGGAACTCTTTCTATATTAGGAATATACATCTTTTGTTGGATACATGTATTACAAATGTCTTCTCCCATTCACTGGCTTGCCTTTTTACTCTCTTAATGGTGCCTTTTAATAAAAAGAAATCCCTAATTTCAATTAAGTCCAATTTATAAATCTTTTCCCTCATGGTTACTGTTTTTGTAACTAGTTTTTTTTTTTTATTTTTTTTAAATTTTTTTTTAAAGATTTTATTTATTTATTTGACAGAGAGAGAGACAGCTAGAGCAGGAACACAAGCAGGGGGAGTGGGAGAGGGAGAGGCAGGCTTCCCGCCGAGCAGGGAGCCCGATGTGGAACTTGATCCCAGGACCCCAGGATCATGACCTGAGCCGAAGGCAGACGCTTAACGACTGAGCCACCCAGGCGCCCGTTTTTGTAACTAGTTTAAAAAGTGTTTTCCTATCTTGAGGACATCAAGGTATTTTCTAGTACTACCTTTTAGAAGACTGATTTTTAT
>NW_027949264.1:0-12506 GCF_054177405.1 Leptonychotes weddellii | reverse complement strand
CCTCCATTTTTGATTGCACCTCATTAATAGCCTTTTTGATTTCTACTTGGTTGGATTTTAGCTCTTTTACTTCTCCAGAAAGGGTTTCTCTAATAACTTCCATATTTTTTTCAAGCCCAGCTAGTATCTTTAAAGTAGAGTTATTGTTTAATTGGCAGAGTTTTAGTTTGGGAAGATTAAAAAACATTCTGAACATGGATGATGTTATGATTGTACAACAATGTGCATAAGCTTAATGCCACAGAACTGTACACTTTAAAATGATTAAATGGTAAATATTTATTGTGCTATGTTTGCCACAATAAAAAAAATCTCCTTTAACATATCATGAGGTAGTTCTGGTGAATTAGACTATAATATTTTCTTATGTACCTAGGGCAGAGAAAACTTAGGTTATGTTTATAATAGTGTTTTTCAAATGTTTTTGACCACAACCTATAGTTAGAAATGTATTTTACATTGCAACACACACACAACAAAAGTTTTATGAATAAATCATATCTAACTACTTGAGTTGCATTCTGATATTTTCTATCCATTCCATTTAAAATTCAGATTGATTCATTAATTTATTTCATAGCACACCAATAGGTCATAATTTCTAGTTTGAAAAGTAGTGGTTTAAAGGAAATGAAGGGTGAAGTTTGGAGGATTGGGTAGGAGAAAGGGGAATAGAGACAGGAAAGACGGTGATGGTAAATCACCTAGGTCTTAAAGTTTATTTTTTGGGCTGAAATTTCAACATCAACATACCTCATATAAAATTGAGGGGAACACTGAGGGCAGAGGGGCTTTTGTTTTTAGATTTGAGATTTTGGTAAGATATCACTTATCTTAAAGACTCCCCCTCGACCAACCTAGGTAGGGGGAGGTTGACACAGAAGAGTCAAGTAGCAGTGATTAGGAAGAGGTAGGATCTTAGTTTAGCTCTCTTGAACCCATTCAGTTTGAGCAAAACAAGGAGTTCCCACTTGCTCCCAGCAGGGATGAAGAAATAGTTTGAGACTTGTAGCAGATAGTCTACCAGAGAGTTGCTATGGAGGGGGCTAAGTGGTATTTTAGGAGAGAGCTGTAGAGTGGGCTACTTGGTTAAGGAACTCAATGGGAAAACTGGATCTTGGGGAGGTTCATCTGATATGCTCATAGGGGCAAGTGAGATCTAATCAGCAAGGTCCTTTGGCCTCTAACTAAGCTAAGAGAGGACAGTCTCCAAGTTCATCATCTGCTGTCTTCAATTTAAGATTTCTAAAGGATGAGCATGAATGATAAGCAAACAAAAAGGGACACCAAGAGACTAGAGGGGCCAGACAACAGTCCCAGGATGTGTGTTTGAATTTGAGAAACTTTGGCTTTCCTCCACCCCAAGGTCACATAAGTCCTTTTTCTCCGTAAGTCCAGATACAATCTTGGAAAAATTTAGGGGTTGGGGGGATCTGAAAGACTGAGCATTGATCCAAAAGAGACTTGGAGATTAAGCTATGCCAACTGGGGGTACTTGTCTTAGAATGCTTTTATGCTTCTCCCTGTGTAATTTTGGATATTTGTTGTTGTCTTATTTGTGCTAGACATAAAAAGTGACCTAAGCATTAGTAGTTTAGTATGTACTTATGGATAAAGCATTGCAAAATATCAAGAACTTACAAGGAGATGAGAGATGAGAGAGGAATCCCCAGTTTGTAGCCAGCAAGGAAACAAAGACCTTAGCCTAACATCAGCAAGAAACTGAATTTTGCCACCACCTTGTATGAACTTGGAAGCAGATTCTTCTCCAGTGCCTCTAGATAAGAGCCCAGCCCAGCCACACCTTGGTTTTGGCCTTGTAAGGCCATAAGCAGAGAACCCAGCTGAACTATGCTGTGCTTCTGACCTACATAACCGAGAGTAATAAATGGGTGTTGTTATGAGTTGATAAGTTTGCGGTAATTTGTTATGCAGCAATAGAAAACTAATACAAGGGCAAAGGTAAGGTACTGGAGCAAGTCAAGGTTGGGGAAAATTATGTAATATTACACCAAGGGAAGAGTTTCATAAAATAAAAATGATGCAAACCTTTGAGACAGGTTTGAAATAGTTTTGCAACTTTGGCTGCTTCAGGATAATCAATCTCCCTAGAAATATTGAGCTGATTGGTCTTCAGTATTTCTTAGGCCACCAAAAGGTCCTGATTACTGAGAAAGGAGTTGCAGCATAATTAAATACATCATTTGTGACTTGCTCTTTTTTTCCCTTAAACTTAATCATGGACATCTTACTGTTTCTACTCAGTGTTATATAGTGCATCTCAGAGCCCATGTTTATAGACTGATTCTTCTAAGTTGATAAGGTAGAAAGTTCATAAGAGAATGGCTACAGAGTCAATAATTGCATTTTTAAATATAAATTTTTTTGGAGGGAGTGGTCAACAAAGAGCCAAACCCTGCTAAATAGAAAGAAGACCTAGGAAAGCCGAAAGCTAAGCCTCAGTCTAATCAAATGGGAATCCAGATCCAATAATGGTATCATAAGACATTCTAGGTCTATAGTCTTTTCTTTCACATGTGTAACTTCTCAGAGAACTACTGGAGGATGTGCTCTAATGTACTCTACTAAAAGGAGAGAATAAACTAAATAGTAGGCCAATAAGGGCTTCAGAAAACAGGGTTTACCCAGGCAACAGCAATGCAGCTTTGACTAGAAAAGGAAGACAAGCAGAAGAACTATCTTTAATAGACAGTTAAAAGATAAATTAAGCTGATGGACCAGCCAATGTGTTTAAACATATTGAGAAGAGAATCATAATTCTGTGGGAGAGCTTGGGGAATGAATTAGAGATAGTATTTGTAAGGTTAAACAAAGGATACAAGGCAATTATTAACTCCAGTGAAAACAAAAGTTGTTCAAGGAAGAAAATGTAATCAGAATCCACTAAGTGGCTCAGCAGACCACTATTTACATGTTTATAGTATAATAAACATGGTGGTTTGTTTAAACAAAAAAGATCATAAAACTATATGAAGAAGGAGATGAAAAATTTTGTAAATAGGTGTGAATTTGTTCCATATAATTTAAGGGATTGCTGTTTGTACATAGCATCAGTCAAAACAAATTTTATAGGTGCAGAGGAGGTTATAAGAAATGAGTGAAATGGGCCAAAAATGAATATAGTGAAACAGAGAATTTAAATTTAGCTTAGAAGAGGCCAGTTATTACTATGAGTAAGAGGAGTCCATGTTGCCTGATTTTCTGATTTTTCAAAAGAAGACAGATCTCTAGATTTTTATGTAAAATATCATGATTTTAAAATATTAGATTAAAATCTTAAAAACTGTATAGATAAAATAGATTATCTGCAGTATAAAAAGAGCCAGTTTGCTAACTCTAAAATATATAAAAATGATTGATTTTTGTCTAGTAGTTTTGTGATTTGTAGCTTTTGATGAGGTTAGAAAGCTTGGTAGAAATGTAATCAACACAGGAGAGACTACACATTAAAAAACAAATTGATCCAAAGAGTAGAATAAAATTAGGGGAAGTGAACAAAGGGGTGTGTGCCCAGAAAAAAGAGCCTTTATTCATGAAACTTCAGGCCCAAATCCAGACAATTTACTGATGTAGTGTTTGGGGATCTCCTGAGAAAGAAAGACATTTCCCTTCAACTTGTGGCCTAGTCCTAAAGTACTTTATTTTCTCAGTGATCAAAGCAGGTGAGGGAAATACATCACTCTGGCTTTAGATCAGTGTTACAAATGACAACTAGAAGGGCATAGGGAGGTGCTGCAGGAAACAGCCACAAAAGTTTGAATGATCTGCACCTTATTTTTTCACACTTAAGAAATGTTTGGATACCTCTCAAAGGGGGAAAATGCTGAGAGATGGTAAAATGCTGATTTTAGAAACCAAAGGTAATGAAAATACAAAATTAACAGGATTTTATAATATAATCCCATAATGTGAATTCTAGGCATACAGCTGTAGGCTCCTAGTGGTATTTGAGAAACACAGGAAGTGATGCCACCACCTGCAGTGTGGACCCTCTCACAGAGGTAAAGTAATTAGGAAACTCTGAATAACCAGTGTATTAGTTTCCTGCTTACTGTAATAAGTTACCACAAGCTTGATGGCTTAAAACAGCAGGAATCTATTCTCTAACCATTCCAGAGGCCAGCAGTCAGAAATCAGTATCACTGGTCTGAAATCCAGGTGTTCACAGGGCTGGTGTTCATTCCAGAGGGTCTAGGGGAAAATTCATTTCTTGTCCCTTCCAGCTTCTGGTGGATGCCAGCATTCCTTAGCCTTTTCAGTGGCCAGGCCACCTGCATTCCTTGGCTAATGGCCTCTTCCTTCATCTTGAAGATGGAGGTCAGAGCATAGCATCTTCAAAACTCTCTTTCTGCTGAAGTGATCACATTATCCTTCCCCCTCTATCTCTGGGTGTCAGGTCTCCCTCTGCTTCCCTCTTATAAGCATATATGCTATGGCATTTTTAGCCCACCCAGATAATCCAGAATAATTTCACCATCTCAAGATTCTTAACTTAATCATATCTTAGTTTTCCTTTTTAAGAACATTTGCGAGTTCCAGGGATTAGGACCTGGAAACTTTGGGGGGGAACTATTGTTCAATTGTTCAGCCTACCACAGTCCACTGGCCCAGCAAGATTCACATCTACTCCACATGCAAAATACATTCACCCTATCTCATCACCCCAAAGTTTCAATCCATTGCAGCATCAGATCAAGTCCTGAATTTCATCTACACATCATCAGCTCAAAAGTCCCAAATTGTATCACCTAAAATTACTTAAATCAGGAATGGATGAGACTCCAGGTATGATCTATCTGGGCCAAAATGCTTCTCCATCTGTGGACTTGTGAACTAGAAAACAAATTCTCTTCTACTAAAGTACAGCAATGAGACAGGCATTGGGTACCAGTTACAGATGTTCCCATTCCAAAAGGAAGAGAATGGAAGGAAGAAAAGAGTTAACAGTCCCAATTTTGAAATCTAGTAGGGTAAACATTATTAGGTCTCAGGCCTAGGAATAATCTTCTGCGTCTCAAGGTGCCAGCCTCTGGGCCTGCAGTTTCATCCTCTGGGGTATTCCATATTTTTCTTGAAGAGAAGCATATGTTTGCAGCTGAAAACATCATCAATCTATGATGCCAGGTTCAAATGTCAAAGTCTTCCTTGAGCAGCAGGAGATGTAGCTGTATTGGCAGCAATGTTTTGCAAAGTTTGAATACGAGGACTAGTTAAGATTCCTATAGAAATCCTACTAGTTCAATAGGCCACTTATTGCAATGGCACCCAGCAGTTTACCAAGGATTAAGCATTCAGGCTGGAGAGACAGGCCAGCTTGAATTGGGATCTTGTCTTTGTCATTTACTGGCCATTTATCATTTTTTTTCTTTTCTTTTTAAGCTTCATATTCATTTATAAAAGGGAAAAACTCATACTTACCTTATAGGATTATTGTAAAGATTTAATTAAATGGAAAAAAGTGTTAGGCATATAGAAAGAGCTCACTAAAATAGCCCTAAGAATCAACAGTGTGCTAATCTGAAGCCCTGTCAGCACATTTCAGCAACATATTCTAGGCTCTACAACATCATACAAGATGTTGAGCAGTTTCAAGAATTCTTTACAGCACAGAAAAATAGTTTTATTAATAAGAAAAATTCTCATATCTTTATAATATTTAAAGAGTTGTCTGTCACAGACACTGTCTCCTTAAATGCAATCTTTTTAATTGAGGTATAAAACATATTAATTTTGCACTTGAGGAGGAAATAGTAGCTTAAAAAGGGTTCCTCCTAAATTTGCATATATGTATGGTCTATCAGAAGAAGAAGACAAATGGGGTAGGTTTAACCATGCAGTGTTCCTAAGGTTGGAGAAAATGAGGGAGCTGGGGCACAGGCAAGCCCTCACACCTGCCGATGTGGTTGTCAGGCAACAGAGGAAGTGATTTAATGGTTGCATAGAGGCATGTATGCTGACAGAGTCCTTATTATGAATGCACAGATGAAAGGGCATCGAAGAACTTCAAATCAGTGTATCTTGTTCTTGGTTCCTCCCGTAGCAGTCTCATTAATTATTTGGTTTTTGCAAGGCCAAACAGCACCTGAAACCTTAAAATCTGTGGTCTTTATTTTTAATTATAGAGGGGGGAAAAGTAACAAGTTTGTTTATAATGTTAATGCTGACAGTGTAAAAAAAAATTTCCAAATCCCTGACTGGGGAGGTGGTAGATGACAACCTTGTTTTATGTACATCTTGCCTAGGGAAAATCAGTAGTAACCACTTCATGTAGTAGTTCATTCTAAGTAAATTTGACATTGAGATAAGTGTTACAGATAAAATTGGAGAGGAAATGGTGAAAAAACAAAAACAGCAAGGAAACATTAAAATTAGCATAAAATAGATTAACAGAGATAACAGGTGAATTATCACACTCATAAACAGGCTAAATATCCCTGTTAAAAAGATTCAAATTGGGTCAAAAATCAGTCTCTGAACCTGGATGTTCACATTTGTATAAAACAAAGAATAAAGGAGTTTAAAGATAATGAAAACTGTTAAGGCATAGAAATTGAAATAGGGAGCAACATTTTTATCAGAATTTAAGCTATAACAAAGTATAAAACAGTGTAGGATGTAGCATTTAAGAAGCTTTATGTGGTAAATAACATGGCATTCATCTGTAAAATGTTCAATATCTTGATGTGAGTGGTAGTTTTACTGATGTATACATAGTTTTTAAGTGCATTCTAAGTACTTAATAAAGTAATTCTTAATTCAAATACAAAAAAAAAAATCTGTGGTCTGAATCATTAAGTGGACCTTTGGTAACCTCAACAAAAGAATGGGAACAACCTGTTTTTTAAATGAGTAACTCATGTAGTTACATTACATAAACCTAACCAATATTTACCCTTGGACTTTATTCCCAAAAGTTGCTCAATTATTAATGGTTTATCAGGGGTGAATTCTGTACACAGAGACCTTCAAAGCTAGCCCACTATCTCATTTACTTTTGAAGTAAGCAAGGAACTTACTTTCCAACTTGCTCCTAATGCTGTGTTTTGTAGATTCCAACCTAAGAGGGATTATAACTGCATGGAAGCTGATTTGGAGGCCTATGCTCCAACTATGTGTTCTCACATACTTCACACCTCACTTCCTGGTCTGCTGCAGTGATGTCCCACTCACCGAGAATTTCCACAGGCCCCCAATGTCTTCACTCTTCTCAAAGCAGATGGGCTCCAGCCCCTCTTCCAGACAGCTTCTGATGGAGGCCAAGCCACTGACGCCAGCTCCAATGATGGCTACTCTCTTCCCCATGGTTGTCTGTGCAAAGACCCATGAAAAGAACATTTCTAGCAACAGTATTGATGAAAAAAAATTTTTTTTTGGTATCATTCTTTGGCTTAATTAGAAACTTTAGGGGCACCTGGGTGGCTCAGTTGGTTAAGTGTCCAACTCGTGATTTTGGCTCAGGTCATGATCTCATGGGTTGTGGGATTGAGCTCTGTGCTCAGCAGGGAGTCTGCTTGAAGTTCTCTCTCTCCTTCCTCTGCCCCTCCCCGCACAGGAGCTTGCCCTCTCTCTCTCAAATAAATAAATCTTTAAAAACTTTATTTTTGCACCAAGAAATCAATATTAAAAAATAGATCAGAACTCTTTTTACTAATCTAACTACATTTTGCATTTCTCTGATTTCAAAAGAGAATGTTTTGTTCCAAAAAAAGAAGCACTTTGTTTTTAGTCAACTCCCCCAAATTAAGAGACTGATGGTCTAGCATATATATTTATCTTTTTTTGCTTTTGGCCTTTTGTCATTAATTTTCCACCAGACAGAGTGAACATGAGAAAGAAAAGGAGATTCACAACTAAAACACATATGCACATACCAATACCCACAAACATGTATGTATATATGAATGAAGAAACAAATATGTATGAGTGTGTGTGCACCCACATATTTATTTCTTCTTTCTCTTTGACATAAGACTCAATGAGGAACAAGGTCAAGGCATGTCTACATTTCAGTATATCAGGCAATCACCCCATCTCTCCCCTACAATGTTCTTCACCTTCTCAATTAAAAAGTCAGGTCTCTTGTCTAAAAAAAACTTCTTTCCCCTAGCTGCCACCCCCACTTCCATTCTCTTTTTGAAAAATTAGATTTCCTAATCTTTTCCTGTTTCTGACACTATCTTCAGGCCTTACTGTTACTTCTTTTTTTTTTTTCTTTTTAGACAAAATCACATAGATACATAGTGAGATAGACTTGAATGATAAGAATCTTGACCCTTACTTCTCAGGGAAAAAAGATCTAGCTGAATTATATGTCATTCTCATTCTGACCACATTTGGTATGAACTATAGATTCCCTTTTCCATTTACCCATCCCCCCTCCTCCCTCTCAACCCATTATAATATCATCCTTTTCCCCTTTTCTACCTTTTTCTTGATCTTCCCTTCTGTATGTTTAAGTCCTGTCCAAGTCGCTTGGGCAGTTGGGAAGGAAAAGTGTTTTCCCTGAACCAGCAGTCCATGGAAACTATTGGAAAATGGGAGGAACTGCTTTTATTTATTTTTAATTTTTTTTATTTTGGGGGAGGACCTGCTTTTAAAGGGGAACTCACTTCCCGGTCTTCTCACAAGTGAACCCACACCACCAACTGCCCAGATAGGCTGGACTCTCCCAGTCTCCTGGCTACCTGGTGACTGGTTTCCCTTTAGTCAAGGTAAACATGATCCACTGCTTACACTTCTGGATACTTGGCCTGGGAGTCAGGCAGTTTCTCCCAGATGACTTCGGTTTTCTGCTCTATTTTATTGTGTGTTATTTTGAAGTTTACCTTATTTTACTCAGTCCTAATTTTGGGGGGGATATCTCTTAGTAGCACCCCTAATACTGTAGAAACCTAGCTGCTTAGTTGAGATATCCCAGCAGTGAAAATGGGTTTTCTACATTCCTTCTTCCTGTTCTCTCCTTTGACTCTTGTGGTCAAAGGCCTGGAATTTGCAAATTGGTATTTCTTTGGTTCTGGGGACAGTGTGCCATCATGGAAAAGATCAAATTTAATAAATTGATCCATTAGTACCAGGTAAAATTATGTTGGTGATAAGACTAAATAAGGTGCACCTAACTCCCACTCCTGAAATACAGTGTAATTTCTAAAAATCAATTCCCTATCAAGCATATTCTTATATCACTTAAAATCATGACACCTCAATTATTCTACCCAGTTAATCCCTTCACTAAGCCGGCTATACTTAGCATAAACTGGCATATATTTAATTTTTGAGGAACTGCTTTTTTATGTCTTTTGGAGATGGTAGTGCTCATCTGTAAAGTAAATGTAATTAAGTGAACAGTTAGACTTCAGATCTTCATTCTGTCACTTAGAGCAGCTTGGCCTTGAGCAAGTCATTTAACCTCTCCAGTTCTTGGTTCCTTCATTAATGAAATAGGGATACTACACTACTACCATCTGTCTTGCTCAGTTGTTGCAAGGATTATAGGATATTTATGTGTATAAGTATACTTATATTTATACATATACACACACATGGCATGTAGGTGGCAATTACCCAATGGTGAATGTGGGGTGTAGGTAAGATATTTTTTTTAATTACAGGGTTCACTAAATTTTCTAGGGCTGCAATTCAGACCACATGATTTTATCTCCTCTCATTTTTCATAAAGCTCTTTTTAGTTTTAATGCTAATCCTGAGGATCTCTTCCTCAGGAACATTCCTGTAGCCTTGTTCATCTAAGGAGGGGTAGGACACACCCAATTCCATCTTGGCCTCTGATGTTTTCTCTCTCCAGCAGGTGAAAAAGGCCACTCTTCCCCTCTGCCCTTTTCAGGAGTATATTCCATCTGTGGCGGACACATTTACTGACCCTGGTCTCTCTCCTGGGCATCTCAGCCTAGTTTTTGCTTGCTGTAGCTTTCTGCAAAGCTCTTTTTCATTTTCAGAATCTCAACTGCCCAGGCTTGGTTGGGGCAGTGGCCACTGCCTGCTTCATTGCCCCCTCTTTTCCAAATCTTTTATGCAGTTTCCTTCCTGTTCTCTGGATTGGGGCCAGTTAGAACATTTGGTAGAGCAATTTAGCTCAGAGGAGGAGTATGGCACTCCTTGGAGGCAGATCAGGTGTGTCCCAAGCTTACTCTTAATTCCTGGTCACATTCCCCATGCACTATTTTTGACTGCTGTTCTAGACCCTTCAGTTTCAGGTTTCCAGGCAGAAGTTTGAATGTGAGTGCTTCAGTGAAGAGGATTGACAACTGAGACTTCCTGAAGGAATGTTTGAGTTAAGCACCGAGACTGTACCAGCTCACTCTCTTTTCTCTCTTCCTTGACTTGTTCAGTCCCCATAACTGCATAGAAGAGGTACTTATAGAAGCTTGTAAAGAGATCATCATTTTGTATGTACCCAGGGAGATTCGGTGCCTGGTACCTCCTTTCCTCTTGAATAAGCCTAGAGTTGGGGTTGACAAACTTTTTATGCAAAGGGCCAGATAGCAGATACTTCATCTTTGTGGACCATATAGTCTCTGTTGCAACTATTTCACTCTGCCGCTGTAGCTGAAAACAGCTGTAGACAATATGTAAATCAATGGGCGAGGATGTGTTCTAATGAAACTTATTTATAGACCCTGAAATTTGAATTTCATATAATTTTCACGTTATGAAATATTAGTCTTTTTTGGATTTTTTTTTCCAAATCATTTGAAACTGTAAAAACCATTCTTGGCTTGCAAGTCATACAACAAACAGGACCAGATTTGGCCACAGGTTTATCCCTGCTTTGGAGAAATTACATTATTCTAGTGAACCATTGTTCAGAGGATTGCAGGGCTTCTGTGAGGTGATCTTAAAAAGCTTATCAGTTATTAGTTCCATCTGTTTACTCACCTGCTCACATTCAGAGATCCAAAGCCCCAATGAGATGCAATAATGACGAAGAATGATGTAAAATGAAAGTTTAAAAGTCCAACAGAATAAAGACAAATCCAAGTCAAACAAGTCCTTAACTGACAAGTCCCACTGCTATATAAATTTCCTTCAAGAAAACTGAATCCTACTTCATAAAAGATCATTGATTTCTAACACTGGGTATTCTTATTTAAATATGTGTGAATTAGGGGTACCTGGGTGTCTCAGTTGGTGAAGCACCTGCCTTTGGCTCAGGTCATGATCTTGGGGTCCTGGAATGGAGCCCCACGTCAGGCTTCCTGCTCAGCGGGGAGTCTGCTTCTCCCTCTCCCTTTACCCCTTCCCCCACTAGTGCTAGCTCTCTCACTCTCAAATAAATATAAAAAATCTTTAAAAAATGTGTGAATTTATCATATGATTTCACTTATTTGTGGAACATAAGGAATAACATGGAAGACATTAGGAGAAGGGAAAAATGAAGAGGGGGAAATCGGAGGGAGAGATGAACCATGAGAGACTATGGACTCCGAGAAACAGACTCAGGGTTTTAGAGGGGAAGGGGGTGGGGGGATGGGTTAGCCTGGTGATGGGTATTAAGGAGGGCAGGTATTTAATGGAGCACTTGGTGTTATACGAAAACAATGAATTGTGGATCACTACGTCAAAAACTAATGATGTACTGTATGGTGACTAACATAACATAATAAAAAAAGAATTAAAATATTAATATCAAAAAATGTGTGAATTAATAGAAGAGCAAAGGAAACTTTATGTTTCTAGATATGCTTAGATCTGAATCAGAGTGTTGTTGAAGAACAAATGTATAATTTTTTTTCCTAAATAGATAAATGTTTGACACTTTACCTACACAGAAAAGCACATCTTACAGATGGTTATCTGAATTACCTTGAGGAGGAAACCAAGGTGACATACGCCTACTACCTGCCCTAAATGGGTTTGCAGTCACAAGGGGTCGGAACTAAGGAAGAATATCCTACCTGATGTGTCAAGAAGTGAAGAAAATGAAGTCAAACTCTTAAAATCCGTAAAGATGAATATAACAAAGCCAAGGTGAGTCCCCAATCCAAAACGCAGGAAGGGTCCCAACAGGAGAAAAATCAAGGATTTGGAGCTAGATGTAAATGAAAAAGAACAGAAAGGGCTCATGGACAAAGGGAGAAGTTCTTGGGAATTAATACTACTGAATAAAATGTCTATATGTTGCTTTTATTGGTTAATTTGTGTGTGCTACTTGAGTGCACTGTTCTGGTTAAAATATACCAGGTGTAATACCAGTGTTGCAAGTATAGTTAACCTTTGAACGATGTGGGGGTCAGAGGCATTGATCCCTTGTGCAGTTGAAAATCTGTGAGTAACTTTTTTTTTTTTATTCTTATGTTAATCCCCATACATTACATCATTAGTTCTAGATGAAGTGTTCCATGATTCATTGTTTGTGCATAACACCCAGTGCTCCATGCAGAACGTGCCCTCCTCAATACCCACCACCAGGCCAACCCATCCTCCCACCCCCCTCCCCTCTAGAACCCCCAGCCTGTTTTTCAGAGTCC
>NW_027949263.1:0-215 GCF_054177405.1 Leptonychotes weddellii | reverse complement strand
CCGGGCCAGCTCCCCAACGCCCCTGCTCTTGTACTTCTCGCGGCCCTCCGCCAGTTCCTGCTCCAGCTTGGCGAGCTGGTCCAGCAGGTGCCGCTCGCGCTCCCGCAGGAACTGGTGGGCCTGCTCAAACTCAGCCACGATGTACTGCCTCTGGTCCTGGAGCTTCTTCTGCAGGGGTGCGGAGGGGAGAGGGGGTGACGCTTCTGCCCTGAGCT
>NW_027949262.1:0-215 GCF_054177405.1 Leptonychotes weddellii | reverse complement strand
TTTTTCCCTTCCTTTTCCTAATGTCCTCCATGCTATTCCTTATGTTCCACAAATAAATGAAATGGTATGATAATTGACTTTCTCTGCTTGACTTATTTCACTTAGCATAATCTCCTCCAGTCCCATCCATGTTGATGTAAAAGTTGGGTATTCATACTTTCTGATGGCTGAGTAATATTCCATTGTATATATGGCCCACATCTTCTTTATCCATT
>NW_027949261.1:0-215 GCF_054177405.1 Leptonychotes weddellii | reverse complement strand
CGGGAGCCACCTGTAAGAGAGGTTCTGTCCCTCAGCCTGGGATGTGCAGGCTAGTGGGGGCTGGGTACTGGGGGTCCTGTCTCCTTCTCCCCATGCTGGGCCCGGGGGTGGGACCGGAGGTGGCCTGGGTCCCTCCCTGCCCCGTAAACAGGGAGGACAAGATCCGTGGTTTCAGATCTTCATCAGTGGTCACTGTTTCGCCAACCAAAGTGTAT
>NW_027949260.1:0-215 GCF_054177405.1 Leptonychotes weddellii | reverse complement strand
AGTTCCATCCACGTCATTGCAAATGGCAAGATCTCATTCCTTTTTCATCATTATTTATTATTAATTCACATTTTCACTCTTCACTGTGCATAGCAGTTTCCTCATCTGTAAAATGGGAATGATGCAGGATTGTACTGTGTTGGTTCATATCAGCTTGATTTTCTGTTTTGGGAGCCACTTGATATCACATTGGAAGCTTTAAGTTGGCCATGGTG
>NW_027949259.1:0-215 GCF_054177405.1 Leptonychotes weddellii | reverse complement strand
CTTGCATTTCTAGGAGAAACCCCACTTGGTTTTGATCATACTTCCTATATATTACTGGATTTGATATGCTAATATTTTGTTAAAGATTTTTATGAGTATGTTCATTAGGGGTATTGATTTATAGCTTTCTTTACTATTAACATCTTGCTATAGATGGATGTGTGTCCCCTCAAAATCATATGTTGAGACATAATGCTCAATGTGATGCTATCAGG
>NW_027949258.1:0-215 GCF_054177405.1 Leptonychotes weddellii | reverse complement strand
AAAAAAAAAAAAAAGTTTAGAGCATAAATGAATGGAACTGCAATGAAGTTGCATCTGATCAGCAAGAAGATTGTCTATTAGAAGTGGGAATGAAGGGGCGCCTGGGTGGCTCAGTCGGTTAAGCGACTGCCTTCGGCTCAGGTCATGATCCTGGAGTCCCTGAATCGAGTCCCGCATCGGGCTCCCTGCTCGGCGGGGGGTCTGCTTCTCCCTCT
>NW_027949257.1:0-215 GCF_054177405.1 Leptonychotes weddellii | reverse complement strand
AAATCGGAGGGAGAGCTGAACCATGAGAGACTATGGACTCTGAGAAACAAACTGAGGGTGTTAGAGGGGAGGGGGTGTGGGGGGATGGGTTAGCCTGGTGACGGGTATTAAGGAGTACATGTACTGCATGGAGCACTGGGTGTTATACAAAACCAATGAAACATGGAACGCTACATCAAAAACTAATGATGTATTGTATAGTGACTAACGTAACA
>NW_027949256.1:0-215 GCF_054177405.1 Leptonychotes weddellii | reverse complement strand
GAAGATAAGTGGCCAGGGGCGCCTGGGTGGCTCAGTTGGTTAAGCAACTGCCTTCGGCTCAGGTCATGGTCCTGGAGTCCCGGGATCGAGTCCCACATCGGGCTCCCTGCTCAGCGAGGAGCCTGCTTCTCCCTCTGACCCTCCCCCCTCTCATGTACTCTCTCTCATTCTCGCTCTCTCAAATAAATAAATAAATCTTAAAAAAAAAAAAAAAA
>NW_027949255.1:0-215 GCF_054177405.1 Leptonychotes weddellii | reverse complement strand
CCTGCTTCTCCCTCTCCCACTCCCCCTGCTTCTCCCTCTTCCACTCCCCCTGCTTCTCCCTCTCCCACTCCCCCTGCTTGTGTTCCCTCTCTCGCTGTGTCTCTCTCTGTCAAATAAATAAATAAAATCTTTAAAAAAAAAAAAGTGGGCAAGTAAGTTTCCTTATGCTTTTCTGTACATTCCAAATGTTCCATAACTTAAAATGCCAGTGGTGA
>NW_027949254.1:0-215 GCF_054177405.1 Leptonychotes weddellii | reverse complement strand
ATTGTCTTGGTGGAGCGGATTGTGTGGAGAGGTATTGGGGTGGGACGATGGGAACAGGGCCTATGGGGATGGGGCAGGAATTGGGTCCCATATGCTGAGAGGAGCCTTCTCTAATGGTCTGACCTTGTAGGGTACTCTCCATCTCTGGTGCCTAGAGTGCCAGGAGGTCACCACTGCCAGGACAGTGAGGTCCAGGGTGTCCCTAGCCCCTAGAC
>NW_027949253.1:0-1236 GCF_054177405.1 Leptonychotes weddellii | reverse complement strand
GCCTCCGCCAGGCCGTACACGGCGTTGGTGAAGGGCGCGCCCGCGTGCTCCCGCGCCAGCCGCTCCACCAGCGCCAGCAGCTCCTCCACCTGCGCGTCGCGCGCCGCGCCCGCGGCCCGGTTGCTCAGGGCGCACACGCGGCCGCCGCACTCGGCCACCAGGGCCCGCAGCGCGCGGTTGTCGGTGTCGCGCACGTAGTCGTGCAGCGAGGCCCCCTCCAGGTCCTCCCCGCGGGTGAAGACGAGCACGGCCCGCGCCAGGACGCCGGCCCCGAAGAGCTGGCGGACGCCGCGCACGGCCTGCTCGTCCTGGGCGGTGAAGCGGCCCAGCTGGGTGACCAGCAGCAGCGCGTGCGGCCCGGGCGCCGACAGCAGGTAGCAGCGGCCCCGCTCGGCGCAGTCCGGGTCGGCGCGGCGGCCGTCGGCGCTGAAGAGGTCCGGGGTGTCGGTGACGTCGACGCGCCAGCGGGCCCAGCGGCGGCTCCCCAGGGCGCAGGTCCTGGTCACCGGGGTGGACGCGAGCCTGGACGGGAAGCGCCTGTGGCCCAGGATGCTGTTGCCCGTGGCGCTCTTGCCCGCGCCGGTCTTGCCGGCCAGGACGAGCCTGAGCTGGGGCTCGTGCGCGGGGGGCGCGTCGTCCGGGTCCTCGGGACCTGTGAGGACACAGTAGGCGTGGGCTGCCCGCCTCGGACCCGCTTCCCGCTCCCGCGGGCCCCGGGGGCGCCTGTGGAACACGGCAGAGCACCAGGCCTTGGGCTTCTGCTTCTCCCACCGAGCCCTCCCTAGGGGGTCTGGTCAGAGCTCGTTGCGCCCCGGGGCGTCTGTCCCCGTGTCTCTTCCGTCTTTGGCCTCACACAGGCCCCTGTCCCCGCTCCAGCAGCTGGTGCGCATGTCTCTGGAGGGCACCCCTCCGTGACGGCAGGCCCGGACCCCGCGGACGTGATCTCTGGGCACGCACGCGCTGCAGACCTGTTGCTGCTTGACGCCTGCCCTGGCCTCTGGGATGCTTCTCCCAGGCACCGTCCCAGCGTCCCAGCGTCCCAGCCAGGAGAGGCGGGAGGGCACGGAGGCCCGGGAGTGAAGGGCTGTCTGCAGTCCCGGCCACCGCGCGTTGGAATCACAGCCCCAGCGTGTGCCCGCCGTGTCACCGTGGGGAAGTTGCCCCATCTGAGTGTTAAACCTCTTCTGCACAGATGGGAGTGGTGACAGAGAGTTGTTTCTCCCGGGGTTGCTCAGA
>NW_027949252.1:0-215 GCF_054177405.1 Leptonychotes weddellii | reverse complement strand
GCATCCCTTTCTGCTAGAGTAGATTATGTTGTCTGCCGCTAAGAATCCTGAATAATAAAACTTGAATAGGGCGCCTGGGTGGCTCAGATGGTTAAGCGTCTGCCTTCGGCTCAGGTCATGATCTCAGGGTCCTGGGATCGAGTCCCGCATTGGGCTCCCTGCTCCTTGGGAGCCTGCTTCTCCCTCTGCCTCTCTCTCTCTCTCTCATGAATAAA
>NW_027949251.1:0-215 GCF_054177405.1 Leptonychotes weddellii | reverse complement strand
TCCTCCTCCTAGTCAGTCTGTTGATGGGTGTTTGAGGGAATGTATAGAGTCCAAATTATTGACCAGAACCCAAGCAAGATGCACCTGTTTTCTTGGGACCTTAGGGTTGCTGGCCTCTTGTTTTCCCAGCCTGTCTTCTGGGGGATGGGCCTGCTGCGCTGTTACTCAGGCAACCCTGTTCAGGCGGAGTTGCCCTGCCCCCCTGTGGCGGGGGA
>NW_027949250.1:0-215 GCF_054177405.1 Leptonychotes weddellii | reverse complement strand
CTTATTCTATATATATAAAAAAAAAGTAATTAAATGGACACCATGGAGTGGTTTTCAGAGCCTGGGAACTTTCTTTTCAGAAGCCCTGGAGGGTTAGAACAAAGGGTTTTCCCAGGAGGAGCATGCGGGGCCAGAACAGCCCAGGGGCTAGGTGGAAGGAATAATTGACTAGCGTTTTATTCCTGACTTTGTTCCATCAGTGACATAATGTGGTC
>NW_027949249.1:0-215 GCF_054177405.1 Leptonychotes weddellii | reverse complement strand
TCTACCCCCCAATTCACCACCACCATCCACTCAAATTCCCTGGCCCAAATCTTCAACTCCTTCGATCCTCTCTTTCTGGTGTCACCACATCTGATCCTTCCTCAGGAGCCATCAGGTCAACTTCAAATTAGGTTCTCAGTCTGGTCACTTCTCTCCATGTCTGTTGGCATGTCCCAGGTCCTGCTCCCATCTCTGCTGGCCTGGACCAGCGCAGG
>NW_027949248.1:0-215 GCF_054177405.1 Leptonychotes weddellii | reverse complement strand
AGTTCCATCCACGTCGTTGCAAATGGCAAGATCTCATTCCTTTTTCATCATTATTTATTATTAATTCACATTTTCACTCTTCACTGTGCATAGCAGTTTCCTCATCTGTAAAATGGGAATGATGCAGGATTGTACTGTGTTGGTTCATATCAGCTTGATTTTCTGTTTTGGGAGCCACTTGATATCACATTGGAAGCTTGAAGTTGGCCATGGTG
>NW_027949247.1:0-215 GCF_054177405.1 Leptonychotes weddellii | reverse complement strand
TGCACAGGCTTTGAAGTTAGGTCTGGTTTGTTTAATAACTGTGTAGCCTTGGCCAAAGTATTGAACCTCTATGACTTCCGATTTCTTCCTCTGTAAAATGGTAATAATAGTAACTACCTGGAATTAATGCATTCTAAAGTGCTCATCAGCTTTGTGTCTGATTTACAGCATATGATCCATAATCATCATAATTCCTGAAGTATGCCACGTCTTGC
>NW_027949246.1:0-215 GCF_054177405.1 Leptonychotes weddellii | reverse complement strand
TAAAAAAAAAAAAAAGAAATCTCTATACCCAGTGTGGGGATTTAGCTCACAACCCTGAGATTAAGAGTCACATGCTCCTCCAACTGAGTCAACCAGGTGCCCCCATTTTTGCCTTTCTATATGAGCACTTAGGTCTCTAAAATACATATAAATTAAATCATGCCAGTCCTGTGCTTGAAGTCATTCAGTGGATTTGTATCACCATAGCTTTCAAG
>NW_027949245.1:0-215 GCF_054177405.1 Leptonychotes weddellii | reverse complement strand
CCCTGTCTGGAAAACGTAGATGCTGGCCCAGATAACCTCCAAGGGACCTTCCAGCCCTCACCTAAGCCCCTGGTCAGGGCCAGACTGTCAACAGAAAGCAAGTGAAGGACCAGGCCAGGCAGGAAACTGACTTATGTTCATTTCACTTTATACAACAACTCATTAAGAGAAGGTCAATGGGGGCATCTCATGGACCCAAGGGAGATGGCTTCCAC
>NW_027949244.1:0-215 GCF_054177405.1 Leptonychotes weddellii | reverse complement strand
TATAACTTTTTTTCACTTATCATTATATCTTAACTTTTAATGGCTATTCCTTAGCCCATTATATGGATCTATTATAACTTATTTAACCTTTTCCATATTATTGTGCGTTTAGGTTATTTCCAGGGTTTCATTATTACAAAAAACATCTTAGCATATAAATCTCTGATTACTTCCTTATTGGTAAATTCCTAGAAGTTCTTTTTTTTTTTTTTTTT
>NW_027949243.1:0-215 GCF_054177405.1 Leptonychotes weddellii | reverse complement strand
TAAACACTGTAAGACGTATATTCAAACCTATACTTCAGAACACATTTCCCTTTACTTGTTAAAATCCTGGCCATCTCATTATTATCTGCAATGTTGAAGATTGCAAGGCTGTGAGTCTTTACCAGCAGTAAAGGCAGCTTTGGCCATTTCTCGTTTTCTCCAACGACAAGATGTCTGAGTCCTGAAGGTGAATGTGTCCTTCACATTGTAGAATC
>NW_027949242.1:0-1237 GCF_054177405.1 Leptonychotes weddellii | reverse complement strand
TACCTACTTTTAGACTTAAAAAGAAAACATAGAGTACCAGAACCTTTAGAACAGCAGAGCTTAAATTCCATGACATTCTAGAACTGTGAACTATTTTACCGGTATTGAGAGGTGGTTGGCACTGTAGTACCACAATGGAGAGGAGAAGTGTTGTGGAAGTGTACCTACTCACCAGCTATGGTTTTTTTTTTTTTTTTTAATTTATTTATTTGACAGAGAGAGACACAGCGAAAGAGGGAACACAAGCAGGGGGAGGGGGAGAGGGAGAAGCAGACTCCCAGCTGAGCAGGGAGCCCGATGCGGAGCTCGATCCCAGGACCCTGGGATCATGACCTGAGCCGAAGGCAGACGCCTAACGACTGAGCCACCCAGGCGCCCCACCAGCTATGGTTTTATTCGTGCCCATTTTATCTCTTCAGTTTAAAAATACTTATTGAAAAAGTAGTAATTTAAAAAGTTTATTTACACAAAACGTGGATGTAAAAAAAGGAAAATCTGTGGGCACCTGGGTGGCTCAGTTGGTTAAGCATCCAGCTCAGGGTTTCAGCTCAGGTCCTGATCTCAGGGTCTTGAAGTCAAGCCCCGAGTCAGGTTCCGTGCTAAATGTGGATTCTGCTGGACAGATTCCCTCCCTCCCCGACTGCTCCTCCCCCACTTGGACTCTCTCTCTCTCTCAAGTAAATAAAACCTTAAAAAAACAAAAAGGGGGGGCACCTGGGTGGCTCAGTCATTAAGCGTCTGCCTTCGGCTCAGGTCATGATCCCAACGTCCTGGGATCGAGCCCCACATCGGGCTCCCTGCTCTGCGGGAAGCCTGCTTCTCCCTCGCACACTCCCCCTGCTTGTGTTCCCTCTTTCGCTGTCTCTCTCTCTGTCAAATAAATAAAATCTTTAAAAAAAAAAAAAAAAAGGAAAATCTATATCAAATCCTGTCACTCTACAGGAGGAGCTCTTTTAATTTTCAAATTATTTCCAGAAGTATTTTTGTATTTTCACCCATAACAGATGAGTATCTCCGATTCACCACAGTGTTACCTGCACAGATATTTAGCAGCAGAAACACTTAAATATAACTTAATTCCTAAGGAAAGCATTGTTGAATGTAGAGCTTGAGAAAAAGGAACAGCATTCAGACCTTTCCCTAGAACTGGGTTAAAGACTGTTGCCTAGAGTATCATGTACATTTATTTCAGGGATGAATATAGAAACTTCAACTATGTCCTTTAGTATTTTTTTTT
>NW_027949241.1:0-215 GCF_054177405.1 Leptonychotes weddellii | reverse complement strand
CAGTCATGTGAGCAGGAACCAGCAGAAATAAGAATCTTCTTGGATATTCTGAGTAAGACCGGGGAATGGCCAAATGAGAAGTTGCTTCCTCCTGACAATGGTGACGGTAGCGTTATGCAGGCTCTGGGGCCAGAGGGTGGAGTTGGAGGACCTAATGTCTGTGACAGTCCCTATTTATTTTTTTTTTCTTTTTTTTTTTTATTCTTATGTTAATC
>NW_027949240.1:0-215 GCF_054177405.1 Leptonychotes weddellii | reverse complement strand
CACATAGAATTCCTGCGTGCCTCTTGCAGCCTCTTGCTAGAACACGACACTGCCTTTCATTATAGCAAATGTGGTTTCTGGTGCTGGGTCTGCTAGCGTTTGACCGTGTCCTTTCAAATATCTTTACACTTAATACTTAGTTTATTCCTCTTCCAGACTATCAAAGAAATACTCTTTTATTTGAAAGAAACTGCATATACGAAGAAGACAAAAGA
>NW_027949239.1:0-215 GCF_054177405.1 Leptonychotes weddellii | reverse complement strand
AAAGTTCTTGGGACTGATGGATTGGTTTGTAGAATTACTGTATTGGAGTCAGGTAAAGAGCAGGCTGCTTCAGATAGCTAATGGAGAGCCTAGTCCCAGACTAGGCTTTCATTCTACCAGAAGGAGATTTTCATGTTGCCTGTATTTCCCTCGGAATGATGTTTCTATTCAGTTATCTTGGTATATATTGACAACATACCCTGTAGAAAAAATGA
>NW_027949238.1:0-215 GCF_054177405.1 Leptonychotes weddellii | reverse complement strand
CAAATTCTGGAACACTGATCTTTTAGTGGGTTGAGAGCCTGATAAATCACTGTGTATCTCTAGAATGGCCCAAGTCACTGATTGTTGGACCACTGACTAAGAGTCAAGGAAAAGGCATATTTGTTTTTCATTTCTTTGGTGCAGCTTTTAAAATTCTAAGTGCACAGATGTGATGAGGGAGCAGAAGGCAAGCTGAGGATGAAGCACAAGCTGAC
>NW_027949237.1:0-215 GCF_054177405.1 Leptonychotes weddellii | reverse complement strand
AAACCAGCCCTATAAGAAATATTAAAGGGGACTCTGAGTGGAAAGGAAAGACCAAAAGTGAGAGTATAAAAAGTAAAACACAAAAGCAGTAAAAATAAATAAGTATTTCTCTAAAAATCAGTCAAGGGAGTCATAAAATAAAAGAATGTAAAATATGACACCATATACCTAAAACATGGGGGAGGAGAGGAGAAAAGAACTGGTTCAAACATAAA
>NW_027949236.1:0-215 GCF_054177405.1 Leptonychotes weddellii | reverse complement strand
CTAAACCAGCCCTATAAGAAATATTAAAGGGGACTCTGAGTGGAAAGGAAAGACCAAAAGTGAGAGTATAAAAAGTAAAAAACACAAAAGCAGTAAAAATAAGTATTTCTCTAAAAATCAGTCAAGGGAGTCATAAAATAAAAGAATGTAAAATATGACACCATATACCTAAAACATGGGGGAGGAGAGGAGAAAAGAACTGGTTCAAACATAAA
>NW_027949235.1:0-215 GCF_054177405.1 Leptonychotes weddellii | reverse complement strand
ACAATGATAAGTGGATTTTTTTTTTGTTTAGTTTTAAAAAACAGTTTTTTAAGATTTTATTTATTTGACAGAGAGAGACAGCAAGAAAGGGAACACAAGCAGGGGGAGTGGGGATGTGGGAAAAGCAGGCTTCCCACTGAGCAGGGAGCCCAATGTGGGGCTCAATGCGGGGCTCGATCCCAGGACCCTGGGATCATGATGTGAGCCAAAGGCAG
>NW_027949234.1:0-215 GCF_054177405.1 Leptonychotes weddellii | reverse complement strand
AATTACTTGCCTGGCTGAATGATGGAAATTTAGTGTGCAAACAAACTGTTAGAAAGAAAAGCAGAACTTAATACTGGTCATAACAGGTGGCTGTTTCTTTTGTACCTTGGTGGTATGGACTCATGTCAATTTGGTAGTTTTATGTGGAAGATATTTTCTTCTCACAAAACTGGAGTTAGCCCTGAAAGAATTAATGACTGTCAATTTATTAAGTT
>NW_027949233.1:0-215 GCF_054177405.1 Leptonychotes weddellii | reverse complement strand
CTAGGAGAAACCCCACAAACCCCACTTGGTTTTGATCATACTTCCTATATATTACTGGATTTGATATGCTAATATTTTGTTAAAGATTTTTATGAGTATGTTCATTAGGGGTATTGATTTATAGCTTTCTTTACTATTAACATCTTGCTATAGATGGATGTGTGTCCCCTCAAAATCATATGTTGAGACATAATGCTCACTGTGATGCTATCAGG
>NW_027949232.1:0-215 GCF_054177405.1 Leptonychotes weddellii | reverse complement strand
GGTTTTCTTTTTTTTTAAAGATTTTATTTATTTATTTGAGAGAGAGAGAATGAGAGAGAACACATGAGGGGGGATAGGGTCAGAGGGCAAAGCAGACTCCCTGCCGAGCAGGGAGCCCGATGTGGGACTCGATCCAGGGACTCCAGGATCATGACCTGAGCCGAAGGCAGTCGCTTAACCAACTGAGCCACCCAGGCGTTCCCGTTGGGTTTTTA
>NW_027949231.1:0-1237 GCF_054177405.1 Leptonychotes weddellii | reverse complement strand
TTCTTCCTGGTTCAGTTTTGGTAGTTGATACATCTCTAGGAATACATCCATTTCTTCCACATTATCTGATTTGCTGGGATATAGTTGCTTATAATATGTTCTTATAATTGTTTGTATTTCTTTGGTGGGGGTTGTGATCTCTCCTCTTTCATTCATGATTTTATTTATTTGGGTCCTTTCTCTTTTTGATAAGTCTGACCAGGGGTTTATCAGTCTTATTAATTCTTTCAAAGAACCAGCTTCTAGTTTCGTTGATCTGATCTACTGTGTTTCTGGTTTCTAATTCATTGATCTCTGCTCTAATTTTGATTATTTCTCCTCTAATGCATGGCTTAGGCATCATTTGTTGCTTTTTCTCTAGTTCTTTCAGGTGCAGAGTTAGTTGGTGAATTCGGGATTTTTCTATTTTTTTGAATGAGGCTTGGATGGCTATGTATTTCCCCCTTAGGACTGCCTTTGCAGTATCCCATCGTTTTTGAACTGACGTGTTTTCATTCTCATTGGTTTCCATGAATTGTTTAAGTTCTTCTATGATTTCCTGGTTGACCCAAACGTTCTTGAGCAGAGCGGTCTTTAGCTTCCAAGTGTTTGGATTTCTGCCAAATTTTTTCTTGTGATTGAGTTCCAGTTTTAAAGCATTGTGGTCTGAGAATATGCAGGGAATAATCTCAATCTTTTGGTATCGGTTGAGACCTGATTTGTGACCCAGTATGTGGTCTATTCTGGACAAAGTTCCATGTGTGCTCGAGAAGAAGGAGTATTCTGTTGTTTTAGGGTGGAATGTTCTGTATATATCTATGAGGTCCATCTGATCCAGTGTGCCATTCAAACCTCTTGTTTCTTTGTTGATTTTCTGCTTAGATGATCTGTCTATTGCTGAGAGTTGAGTATTGAGGTCTCCTACAATTAACATATTGTTATCAATATGGCTATTTTGGTTAACAGTTGACTTATGTAGATGGCTGCTCCCATGTTGGGGGTGTAGATATTTACAATTGTTAGATCTTCTTGTTGGATAGACCCTTTAAGAATGATATAGTGTCCTTCTGTGTCTCTAACTACAGTCTTTAGTTTAAAATCTAATTTGTCTGATATAAGAATTGCTACCCCAGCTTTCTTTTGAGGTCCGTTGGCATGGAAGATGGATCTCCATCCCTTCATTTTCAGTCTGGATGTATCTTTAGGTTCAAAATGAGTCTCTTGTAGACAGCCTATGGATGGGTCCTGTCTTTTTATC
>NW_027949230.1:0-215 GCF_054177405.1 Leptonychotes weddellii | reverse complement strand
CCAACAAGCGGCAGATCCGGGGAGACTCACCTTCTTCCTTGGGAGGAGCCGCGCGGGAGCGTACCGCAGCAATCTGCTGGGTTTGGAGACTCCACACGGGGTCGAGTGCCAGAGATAGAAACGCGCGGTCACAGGCCGGGCGAGCACGGAGTGCGGCCGGAGACCGGGGAGACGGGAGTGACTGACGGCTTTTCTCTGGGGGCTCACTGAGGAGC
>NW_027949229.1:0-215 GCF_054177405.1 Leptonychotes weddellii | reverse complement strand
CCAAGATCACCAATACGCAAACAGGCATGACGAAGATGGCAAACACAATGATGACCACCTCCTGGGTGTAGCTGTCCCCACAGGTCAGCTTCAACAGAGGGGGGAGGTCACAGAAAATAAAGTCGATCTCATTGTCCCCACAGAAGGAGAGGGTGAAGGCTGTGACCGTGCGAACAAAGGCGCTGGACAGACCAGCGCCATAAGCCCCGGCCACC
>NW_027949228.1:0-215 GCF_054177405.1 Leptonychotes weddellii | reverse complement strand
CCCTGAACCTTGAATAAAATGCAGATAATATTTATTTTGAGAGTTGTTAAGAAAATTTGAGATGGGGGGGCGGAGCAAGATGGCGGAGGAGTAGGAGACCTGGATTTTGTCTCCTCTCAGGAATTCAGCTGGATAGGGATCAAACCATTCTGAACACCTACAAACCCAACAGGAGATTGAAGAAAGGAATAGCAACAACTCTCTGAACAGAAAAG
>NW_027949227.1:0-215 GCF_054177405.1 Leptonychotes weddellii | reverse complement strand
TCCCCTTTCCAGGGTTCCCTGTACCTTTCAGGACGGAACTCCTCAGGCTCTGGCCAGAGATCCAGGTCTCGGTGAAGAGTAAAGACCGGCACCATCACCACTGTCCCTTTGGGAATGAACACACCACTGATTTCCACATCTTTCTTACAGACCCTCTCAAGTCTACCACCGATTGGGTATAATCTGAGAGTCTCATTCAACACCATGTCCAGATA
>NW_027949226.1:0-215 GCF_054177405.1 Leptonychotes weddellii | reverse complement strand
TGCTCTGCTTCCAGCGCCAAGCATAGTCTTCTACCCACCAGTTCCTGCAGTTCTGTGTGAGCTGTAGTTTAAAGTCAGCATCTCAACATCCACTGGGCAAAGACTTCGGGAAGGGGCTGTTATGCACCACCCTGGACCTAGTGTCAGGGATCAAATGGTGAATAAGAACAGACACTGGGGGTGCCTGGGTGGCTCAGTCGTTAAGCGTCTGCCTT
>NW_027949225.1:0-215 GCF_054177405.1 Leptonychotes weddellii | reverse complement strand
AAAGTTCTTGGGACTAATGGATTGGTTTGTAGAATTACTGTATTGGAGTCAGGTAAAGAGCAGGCTGCTTCAGATAGCTAATGGAGAGCCTAGTCCCAGACTAGGCTTTCATTCTACCAGAAGGAGATTTTCATGTTGCCTGTATTTCCCTCGGAATGATGTTTCTATTCAGTTATCTTGGTATATATTGACAACATACACTGTAGAAAAAATGA
>NW_027949224.1:0-215 GCF_054177405.1 Leptonychotes weddellii | reverse complement strand
GCCAGAATCATTGGCGTCTGGCAAGGGACAGGAAAAAAATCCCATTTTATTAAATAAATAAACAAACAAATAAATATGTCTTTAAAAAAGAAAAAATTAAAAGCCATGCTACAATAAACATCTTTGTATGTATGTGTGTAAACACAGACACACACACAAATATGCAAATGTATTTGTATACTTTGACTTATTTTTTTTTTAAAGATTTTATTTAT
>NW_027949223.1:0-215 GCF_054177405.1 Leptonychotes weddellii | reverse complement strand
TTTTTTTTTTTAAGACCTAGCTATTGATTCAAAGAAAGCAATATGACTGTATATTTATGGTATTTAAAACCTCAACACAAAAGAACGGTCTCTGAATAGCAATATTGGTCCATGTATTCCGGAGGAAGATGTATAAAAAGATTTTTTTCCAACCCCATTTATTAGAGGACATTGTCAATAAAATTCTTACCTACACATTTTATACTAAATCTAAA
>NW_027949222.1:0-215 GCF_054177405.1 Leptonychotes weddellii | reverse complement strand
TTATAGATCTTGGATACCAGCCCTTTATCTGTAGTGTCATTTGCAAATATCTTCTCCCATTCTGTGGGTTGCCTCTTTGTTTTGTTGACTGTTTCCTTTGCTGTGCAGAAGCTTTTTATCTTGATGAAGTCCCAAAAGTTCATTTTTGCTTTTGTTTCACTAGCTTTTGGAGATGTATCTTGAAAGAAGTTGCTGTGGCCGATGTCAAAGAGGTT
>NW_027949221.1:0-215 GCF_054177405.1 Leptonychotes weddellii | reverse complement strand
TCACTCGGTTAAATACCCTGCCCTGGCTTTTGGTCCAGTTGCTTGAGAATACAAGGAACACAAATATACACATAAGCAGCACCAGCCTATCTCTGAGCCTAGGGCTATTGCTAAGCCCTTGCTGCTTTCCTGCTTCGACGTAAGATACTCTCACTTCCAGCCTGGTTATAACTTCCTGTTTTTAAAACCTGTGCATTTTCGTTTACGGATGCTGG
>NW_027949220.1:0-1237 GCF_054177405.1 Leptonychotes weddellii | reverse complement strand
CCCACTCCCCCTGCTTGTGTTCCCTCTCTCGCTGTCTCTCTCTCTGTCAAATAAATAAATAAAAATCTTTAAAAAAAAAAAAAGAAGAAGAGGGAGGAGATGAAAGAGGCAGCCCCCCATGCTGCCCCAGGCCAAGCAGAGCGCACTCCAGTGTTCTCTGCCCGGGCACCCTCCTGCCCGCTGGGCTGAGACAGGTAGCCCCTGTCCTCCTCCTGCACCAGCAACGGAGGAAGGTGGCACCCAGCCAGAGAATGGGGAGAACGGGCTTACTGCCTCAAGAAAGGGGTGGGCCGAGCGGCTGCCTCCACAACGCCTCCAAGTCCAGGTAATGAGCCCCCAAAACCCCACAGGGAGCACAATCCCAACACAGAGACCTTGGAGAGCAGGGATTTGCAAAGCTTTGCCCGGGAGTTCTGAATTTAAATGTGTGCCTCCAAGGTCCGGGTTGAGAGAGGCTATATAGGACAATGCCAAACTCCAACTTCGGGATAATAACCCCTTTATGTGAAAAACAGTGATCGTGTTTTATGAAGCACTTTTAAAACATCTACTGAGGACCCCCTGGGTGCCATCACTGGGCACGTGCCCGGCCTTTGCGGATCCTTCATCCTCTCGTCGCAATCTGAGAAGTGGGTATCATTGTCACTCATGCTACAGGCACAGAAACAGAAGCAAGTGCGCGAGAGATGAGGCCGAGTGAGGCTGAGAACCGGGGTGTGCCCGGGAGCGCGGCGGGATCCCCTGAGACTCCTCAGTGCAGTACGAATGGTGTGTGTTTCCTCACCCAGCAGAGAACCAGAAGCCTGGAGGGGACTCGGCTCAGGCCGGGCAGCCGTGCCCTGCCACGGAACAACGGGCTCGCCGCGGGTGGCGAGAACACAGCTCCGCTTCGTCGCGTTGGCCATTTTCTGGGGTGTAAATACCCCCACCCCAGCTGATCTCGAGCTGCCAGGGCGCTGCCAGGGACTGCGGAGCTGGGGAGGCAGATACCGCGCACCTCCCAGAGTCTGCACAGGCTGATGCCAGCACCAGCTGGGCGGGCGGGGAGCAGGTGGAGGCCTTTCCGTGGAAGGAGACTCTCCCAGCCGTTTGCAGCCAAGAACACATATCTGGGAGCAAACCAGTGGTGCCTGGGAGAGGGAAGTGGGGCTGGGCTGAGGGAAGAGGGAAGGGTTCAGACCAGAAACCCCGAGCTGAGAGTCCAGACTTGCTCAGCCAGGGCCCAGCCCGCAGCACG
>NW_027949219.1:0-215 GCF_054177405.1 Leptonychotes weddellii | reverse complement strand
CTATTCAGCAACAGCAAGCACTGCATTCAAAACTATCTCATCCCAGGAATTAAATAAGGTCAGCCACATTCATTGGCATTTCCTCCACTGTAGTATTGTAGAAAGTCTCAATGTCACGAAGAATCCTCTTGTCTTCTTCAGTAACAAAGTTTATAGCCACACCTTTCCTCCCAAATCGACCCCCTCTGCCAATTCTGTGTAAGAAAAAGAAATCA
>NW_027949218.1:0-215 GCF_054177405.1 Leptonychotes weddellii | reverse complement strand
TTTGGTTTCCCAGTGTATATAAAAGTTGTTTACACTCTACTGTAGACTATTAAGGGTGCAACAACATTATGCTAAAAAATGCTAACCATCATCTGAGTTTCCAGCAAGTGGCGATCTTTCTGCTGGCGGAGGGTCTTGCATCCATGTTCCTGGCTGCTGACTGATCAGGGTGCTGGCTGCTGAAGGTGGGGTGGCTGTGCCGAGTTCTTAAAATA
>NW_027949217.1:0-215 GCF_054177405.1 Leptonychotes weddellii | reverse complement strand
TTAATGGAAATACTGCGCCGATAAAAAATCATTATTCTTTTTGGAGATTCAAGAGCTCTCCTGAGAAACTGGAACCTATGTAACAAATAGTTTTCTCCAGAATGTTAGATGATCTCCTTCACTTTTGATCAAAGTCTCCCTTCATTTTTACTTTAAAAGACTGTCTTCACCTTTCGATTCATTTTTAAATATTAAAATCAATGGTTTTCTAAGAA
>NW_027949216.1:0-215 GCF_054177405.1 Leptonychotes weddellii | reverse complement strand
ATTTCCAAAGATGACGGCAATGTTGCTGGATAGTGTTTCCTAAGCTTGATTTCTGCAAAGTCAAACTTCTCCGGGACTGTGTGCCCAAGTGCAGACTCACTACTGACTCAAAGAAGGGTGGCCTTCGGTTGCTGTTTTTTTTTTTTTTTATTCTTATGTTAATCCCCATACATTACATCATTAGTTCTAGATGAAGTGTGCCATGATTCATTGTT
>NW_027949215.1:0-215 GCF_054177405.1 Leptonychotes weddellii | reverse complement strand
GTCTTTTAACCCTGCCTTACCTGCTCTCGATCTTCAAAAATGCACTTTCTCTTCTAATATAAAGGCAACACATGTTCATGGTGGGAGGTTAAGGAAGCATAGGGGAGGCCACCTCATCGGGCGCTTGAGGAGGGAGGGAGACAGAGGCATTAAAGAAGGAAAATTTAAAAAAAGAAGGAAATAAATGTTACTTATAATCCCACCACCCAGTAATT
>NW_027949214.1:0-215 GCF_054177405.1 Leptonychotes weddellii | reverse complement strand
TGATTCACGTGGACCAATTGGTATAGCTGAGCTCTGCAAGGTGGAAAGTGGAGGGAGGAGGGAGAAGAGAGCTGGGGAGACAGTCAAGGATGGGACAAAACCCCTCTGATCTCTTTCCCAGCTTCACGCGCAGCTCCGTGAAAGGACAGGACAGCGTACTGCCCTGCGTGCCTGCAGCCGGCGCTCAGGTGCCCCAGCGCGCTGAACGGGCCCTC
>NW_027949213.1:0-215 GCF_054177405.1 Leptonychotes weddellii | reverse complement strand
CATTATATGTTTTTTAAAAAAGAAGATAGTAGGAAGGGAAAAATGAAGGGGTGGAATCAGAGGGGGAGACAAACCATGAGAGAGTATGACTCTGAGACACAAACTGAGGGTTCTAGAGGGGAGAGGGGTGGGGGGATGGGTTAGCCTGGTGATGGGTATTAAAGAGGGCATGTACTGAATGGAACACTGGGTGTTATACGCAAAGAATGAATCAT
>NW_027949212.1:0-215 GCF_054177405.1 Leptonychotes weddellii | reverse complement strand
GATCAGGTCATCTTCAGCTTTAATCCTCATCTATTACAAAATATTTTATTTTCTTGGGTTCTTTTTGCCAGACATTATGCTGTGAGATTTACTATTCATTGTATCAATAATTAAGTCTTTCTGTCTTTCTTATTGCAAAATACATATTGATATATATTTTAAATATATATTGCACATGTACATTCCATTGTTAAAATACGGGGGGGGGGGGGCGG
>NW_027949211.1:0-215 GCF_054177405.1 Leptonychotes weddellii | reverse complement strand
AAGCAGGTGAGTGGACAGTCTCGTGAAAACAGAAACAGGAACGGAATGAGCTCATAAGGTATGTAAGTGTCACCAGGGAAAGAGAGACAACGGTGACACCTACCTGGTCCACAAAGGTCAGGGAAGGGTCCCTTGGAGAGTGACAGCAGAGCTGAGATGGGGGGCCACCGGGAGCAGCCAGGAATGGGAGCAGGGGGGGGCGCTCCAGGCAGAGG
>NW_027949210.1:0-215 GCF_054177405.1 Leptonychotes weddellii | reverse complement strand
AGCCTGTTACACCCCGTTTTCCACCAACAATTCACTGCAGTCTTTTGTTCTGCTCCTCCCAATAGGGTTTGTGAAGTGAGTCTTGGGCTTATCAGTTCCTCATATTCTCCCAGGGCAAATATGCAATCCGTTGTCATTTATTGGTTGTGAAACAGATGATAATGAAAATGGCAAATGTGGAGAAGTTATAAATGTTCAAGAAGTTACTCGAATCC
>NW_027949209.1:0-1237 GCF_054177405.1 Leptonychotes weddellii | reverse complement strand
CCCAGATCTAGGGGTCCCCTGTGCCTCTCCCCTTCTCAGGGGGAAGAGGCAGTCAGCTCCCCAACATGGTCAGCTTCAGCTGGGGTGAGGTCTCTGCATTCCTGGTTGTCATCGTCAGGGTCTACCCAGGAGCATGTTATGTAAAAAGAACACACATGTGCAAGGATGTAAAAGCTGTGTGCGGAGGAAATGCTCAGAGTCCGGCCGCCTGGCCAGTGCTGAGCAGGGGCCCTGCCCCGGTGTGCTCTGCCCTGCAAGAGGCAGAGGGTGGCCAGGGTCGAGGGTGATGGAACCATGGCTGGGGGGAGGAGGCATAACCCTGTCTTCTCCATCGGTGTGCCCTGCGGACACAGACTGCAAGGTCCAGCCTCACCCCTGTGAGCGCAAGACGCTAGAGACGGTCAGGGAGCTTGTGGGCAGTGCCCCGTGCTGGAGAGGATCGCGGGGGACCGAAGCCGTGCTGGCGGCGCTCTGTCCCTTCTCCAGGTTTGTCCTCGTGGTCTGGGGTCAGAGCCGGGGGGCATGTCTGGGTGGAGATGGAGGCTCACGTGCTGCAGGGAGAACAGCTGTTTGGGGTCTTGGCCACGGAGTGTGACAGGGATCAGACCTGGGAGGGAGACAGGGACAGAGTTGTGGGGTCACAGGGAGGGTCACAGCGACACAGTGGCAGAGTTTTGTAGACCCACTGCCCAGGTGCCCGTAGTGAGCGAGGGTGACAGGGTCACAGCTGTTCTGGAAGGCTCATAGATGAGGCAAAGCCAGTCTTTATAGGGCTGTGGTCTGGACTTGGGATAGTGGTCTGGTAATTTGGTTCCTCTGAATAGTAGTTTCCGTATTTACGGGGCTGGGCGAGGCAGAAGGCTTAAGGTGTTGGTTGAATTCCAGCTGGGGAGGCCATGGGGGAATGCAGTGTTCATCAGAGCTGAGCTCAGGCATTCTAGAGCACCTGCTGCTCGGTGGTCAGCCATTTTCTCAAAAATTCCTGGACTGTCCCTTGGCCCTTTATCCAGACTTCCTGCAGGACAGCAGGTCAGCAACTGGTGATCCCATCCTCTTGCCTTTCCTGGAGAGCCAGGGGTAACGTTTGAACCAGCTGCATCTTTGCCCCTCGGCCTGCTCTCGGTGATGAGCTCAGGAGACACAGCAAAGAAATGGATTGGCTGAGAAGCCATGAGCCATCGTGCTGGGCTGATGGGGAGTCCAAAGACTGTCTTGGCAGGGAAGGGCCGTGCCCTGC
>NW_027949208.1:0-215 GCF_054177405.1 Leptonychotes weddellii | reverse complement strand
TATTTCAACTGGTCCCCGGAATTGAGCTGGATATCTACCAGACCACTCTGAGCACCCATGAAACCAGCCTGAGATGTAAGAAGATCTGGATCTCTACAAACAGAATATCGCAGGCGGTTGGTTTTGAGGTACGAAGCGGAGAGCCGTGATCCTGCGGGCAGGTATCGGAGGATAAACGGCAGCAGGAGGGAGCCTGGCCGTGGGGATCCTACACC
>NW_027949207.1:0-215 GCF_054177405.1 Leptonychotes weddellii | reverse complement strand
TTGTTTTCCAATTTACACAGCTAATATTTGCTCTGTGTAAATAAGTATTCCTCTCAACAAGTATTAAATTGTCTACCTTACCACTTAAAGTGACCTTTTGTGTGTGTGTGTGTGAGAAAGAAATGGACCATCTGGTGTTTCTTTGAATACAACTCAGTAAATTTTGATTATGTTAGAGAAAATCCATCTTTTTTGGTCACTTCATATTATTTAGT
>NW_027949206.1:0-215 GCF_054177405.1 Leptonychotes weddellii | reverse complement strand
CTAACACAGCGCAGCAGGAAGATTCATTGTCCTCGAGCTGGCCTTCCACATTTCCAGCCCACATCTTTGTCCTGCGGTACCATCCCCGGGGACACCTGTCACTGTCATCCTTAGATGTCTATACCACGGTCCCCCACCATGGCCCAGGGTACAGCTCTCCTTCCTACCATGTTTTCCCCAAAGCGCCATCAGCACTTCCACCTTGAACCCCTGCT
>NW_027949205.1:0-215 GCF_054177405.1 Leptonychotes weddellii | reverse complement strand
TGCTATTCCTTTCTTTGATCTCCTGTTGAGTTTGTAGGTGTTCAGAATGGTTTGATCCCTATCCAGCTGAATTCCTGAGAGGAGACGAAATCCAGGTCTCCTACTCCTCCGCCATCTTGCTCCGCCCCCCCCAGAATAGGTTTTCTTAAAGATGTATTCATTTGTCCCCAAAATATTACTGAGTGCCTACTCTGGGCCAGGTATTGTTTGGGTCA
>NW_027949204.1:0-215 GCF_054177405.1 Leptonychotes weddellii | reverse complement strand
GAGAAGCAGGTTCCCTGCAGAGCAGGGAGCCCGATGCGGGACTCAATCCCAGGACCCTGGGACCATGACCTGAGCCGAAGGCAGACGCTTAATGACTGAGCCACCCAGGCGCCCCTGGGTAAGTTTTCTACTCAAAGATTGCCATCACTCCCAAGCTAGGAACTCCACGAGAATGCTCCCCATGGAATTGCCGAGGCTGAACAGCAAAGCAGAGA
>NW_027949203.1:0-215 GCF_054177405.1 Leptonychotes weddellii | reverse complement strand
ATGAGAGAGTTGTTGTTCTTCTTTTCTTCAATCTCCTGTTGAGTTTGTAGGTGTTCAGAGTGGTTTGATCCCTATCCAGCTGAATTCCTGAGAGGAGACGAAATCCAGGTCTCCTACTCCTCCGCCATCTTGCTCCGCCCCCCTGTCTCACTTGATTCTTAAAGCAAGTATAATTACCCCTTTTACAGAGGAGAAAAATGAGGCTCAGAGAGCTC
>NW_027949202.1:0-215 GCF_054177405.1 Leptonychotes weddellii | reverse complement strand
AGTCCCTCAGAGGCAACAACGCTCTCCAATCCTTTCTATATCACCCCAGAGAGGTTTAATAGTTACAATATCTATCACATATATATCTTTTAAAATTTCATACAGATGATAGCATCTTATACATACTGCTCTGATTTTCGTTTTTTATTTTTGAGATCTTTGTATATGAGTACACATAGATTGCATTATTCCTTTTTAGTGGCTCTGTAGAATTA
>NW_027949201.1:0-215 GCF_054177405.1 Leptonychotes weddellii | reverse complement strand
TTCCCTTCCTTCCAAGGGTCAAGTCGAAATTTGGTGAGAGGCAGCTCAGAGATCGGGAATTTAGAAATGGGAGGTCCTGCTGAAGAAGGCCCACTGAGGTGATTAGTTGAGGGAATTTAGGGAGGTGAACCTTCTAGAAGATAGAGGTAAAAAGCCTCAGTGGTGGTGTCCGGTGGAAGGGTGGATATTGATGGAAGCAGCTTGAGTAATTGTTG
>NW_027949200.1:0-215 GCF_054177405.1 Leptonychotes weddellii | reverse complement strand
AAGGCTTCATGGAGTATGAAAGGAAGTGTGAACCCTGTTCGTCCTAGTCCCTTGTCAGGCTTTCATCTTCTCCTCCTGCATGCCTCATCTCTACCCCACATAATATTTTTCTTCTCTCTAATTTTCATGGAAATTTAACACTTCCAAATATCTATGTAGAATACTAAAATTAAAATAAAAATAAGAAGATAAAGGGTATTATCTGCATGACTGTG
>NW_027949199.1:0-1237 GCF_054177405.1 Leptonychotes weddellii | reverse complement strand
GGGGGGAGGGGCAGAGGGAGAGGGAGAATCTCAAGCAGACTCCACACTCAGCACGGAGCCCACATGGGGCTCGATCTCACCACCCGGAGATCGAGTCAGCCCTCAACCAGCTGAGCCACCCAGGTGCCCCATAATTAACACAATTTTTAATTGGATTATATGCTTAGAAAGAAGTACTCAGCTCATAAGCATAGAGCTCGATGATTTATCACAAAGTGAACCACCCAGAACATGATCAGCATCTCAGAGGCTACTTGTGCCCTACTCTCTTCCCCAAAATTAATTACTACTCTGACATAGAGTCATGTTGCTTTTTGAACTTTATATAAGGAAAATCATACAACATGTATTTATTTTTGTCTGGCTTCTTTGCTCAACATTGTGTTTGTGAAGTTCATCCACACTGTTGAATGTAGTTGTTCCTTTATTTTCATTGTTGCACAATATCCAACAGTACAAATACACCATAATTACGTTCACCCATCCCACTTTTAATAGTCATTTCAGTTGTTTAGAGTTTCTGGTAATTATAATGCTGCTGCTCTCTGAAAGTGTTTCTTGCAGATATATACCTGGAAGTAGGTTTGTTGGTCACAGAGTATGCTTATGCATGGGAGGTATTTCCAAAGTGGTCAAAACGACTTATTCCTACCAGGATATAAGCACTCTAGTGGCTCAACATCCTTACCAAAATTTGGTCATGTCAGCACTTTTAATCCACACTGGTTGGAATAAAATGGTACCACATATTGTTTTAATTTGCAGTTTTCTGATTAGTAAGATTGAGTCATTGTTTTACAGTTTTATTGGCTAATTACCCTTTTTTTGTACAGTGCATGTTCAAATCTTTTGTTGATTTCTTTATTGGGGTATGTGTCCTTTTGCTTATTGGTTTGTAGTACATTATACATTCAGATATGAGATTTTTGTACGTAGTTTGGATCTGGCATAGGGAAAATATAAGTCTGGAAAATAGTGTTTGGAAGTGATGCTTTCATTGACGTCTGAGCTTGTGCTGAGATTTTCAATGCTAAGGTGTGACAAGCTAAGCAATGGAAAACAATTACTACGGCAAATTAAACAAGCCACGCATATTAAAAAAAAAAAAACTTTTTATCCATGTTACTATAAAAGGTGGCATAAAATGAGCATAAAAGTCCATTATAATGCACATGTAAGTTTTTAATACTGCCCTAGAAATATTCATTGATCAATCTAGATGATAAAATTCCTAGTG
>NW_027949198.1:0-215 GCF_054177405.1 Leptonychotes weddellii | reverse complement strand
AGCCTGTTACACCCCTTTTTCCACCAACAATTCACTGCAGTCTTTTGTTCTGCTCCTCCCAATAGGGTTTGTGAAGTGAGTCTTGGGCTTATCAGTTCCTCATATTCTCCCAGGGCAAATATGCAATCCGTTGTCATTTATTGGTTGTGAAACAGATGATAATGAAAATGGCAAATGTGGAGAAGTTATAAATGTTCAAGAAGTTACTCGAATCC
>NW_027949197.1:0-215 GCF_054177405.1 Leptonychotes weddellii | reverse complement strand
AGGGCACCTCCCCACCCATCTCCCCTCCCACACAGGGTACTCTGGGTGGCCTCTGACCAGCACCCGACTGCCCCAGCACGAGGGTGCCCAGCACTGCCTGCAGGGCCTAGAACAGAGCCCGGGGCCTGAGGTGCCCACTGGTGAGCTGACAGCTGCCTCGTTTGGCAGGCGAGGGGCCACCCCAGAGCCCAGCGCCGCCGGCGTCTGAAACCCGG
>NW_027949196.1:0-215 GCF_054177405.1 Leptonychotes weddellii | reverse complement strand
AACATCCTTCCAAGTCCTGTAAGTGCTCACGTGTGCACATCACCCTTTGTCTCGCCGTTCTGAGAACCATCTGTGGGCGCCGCTTCCAGGTCGGATCCAGCGTCCTTGTGCGCTTCGGCATCGACCGAGGACAGAAGTGTGTCACGGGCGGGTCAGAGTGAGCCCCGCGTGGCTGTGCGTCCCCGCAGAGCACCAGCGCCGCATAGCCATCCGAG
>NW_027949195.1:0-215 GCF_054177405.1 Leptonychotes weddellii | reverse complement strand
TGATGAAGACATAATAAAGGCTTCAATTCTGTTGCTTTCCTTTTGGTTTTCTGTAATAGTAAGAATGACTTCTTTTTTTTTTTTATTCTTATGTTAATCCCCATACATTACATCATTAGTTCTAGATGAAGTGTTCCATGATTCATTGTTTGTGCATAACACCCAGTGCTCCATGCAGAACGTGCCCTCCTCAATACCCCCCACCCGGCCCACCC
>NW_027949194.1:0-215 GCF_054177405.1 Leptonychotes weddellii | reverse complement strand
CCCTTGACGAGGCTGTCTGTCTGAGCTGGAGCAAATGATGGCAGAGCACAAGGCTGGTGAGCCCCTGTCCTGGGGATAGGCTGCTCCTTGTTCTGTGTTGTGCTTTCTGTCACAAGTGAGCATCTCGGAAGTGTTGGTTATCACTAGAAGAAAGTTGTAGAACTGTCAGGCAGGGAAAGAGATGTTAGGGTACAGGTTCGGCAACTGTCTCGCGT
>NW_027949193.1:0-215 GCF_054177405.1 Leptonychotes weddellii | reverse complement strand
TAGTGCAATTGCTGGGTCATATGGTAGCTCTATTTTCAACTTTTTGAGGAACCTCCATACTGTTTTCCAGAGTGGCTGCACCAGCTTGCATTCCCACCAACAGTGTAGGAGGGTTCCCCTTTCTCCGCATCCCCGCCAACATCTGTCGTTTCCTGACTTGTTAATTTTAGCCATTCTGACTGGTGTGAGGTGGTATCTCATTGAGGTTTTGATTT
>NW_027949192.1:0-215 GCF_054177405.1 Leptonychotes weddellii | reverse complement strand
GGGCGGAGCAAGATGGCGGAGGAGTAGGAGACCTGGATTTCGTCTCCTCTCAGGAATTCAGCTGGATAGGGATCAAACCATTCTGAACACCTACAAACTCAACAGGAGATTGAAGAAAGGAATAGCAACAACTCTCTGAACAGAAAAGCGACCACTTTCTGGAAGGTAGGACGTGCGGAGAAGTGAATCCGAGGCGATATTCGGGAGGATAGACG
>NW_027949191.1:0-215 GCF_054177405.1 Leptonychotes weddellii | reverse complement strand
CTTGCCTGCTTGCAATTTTTTTTTATGCCCGTGTGCCAGAGGGAAAAAATCTATCATGATGATGGCAATGCCTCCCCTCTTGTCCGCAGGAAGGCTGAATGCTTTGTGTACTCAGCTCTCTCCAGAGGGCTTGTGGAATTAAGCAGGGTGACTGGCAGTGAAGAAAATGAAAATGCTGAGAAAAGACCAAATTGCTCTCTCCACCACAGGCTGAG
>NW_027949190.1:0-215 GCF_054177405.1 Leptonychotes weddellii | reverse complement strand
CTGCGTGCACACTCACCACACACACACACACACACACCAGAATCATACGAAACACCTGCACTATTCATAAGATACACTGACACCAGGCACGCAAGCATTACCTGTCTGCACCACATCCTCACGTGCACACACCCTCATGCAAACACACGGCCACACCACAATGTGTACCGCACACCCGCGCGGTGCATCTCTAACCCATGTAACCCTTCCATCTG
>NW_027949189.1:0-215 GCF_054177405.1 Leptonychotes weddellii | reverse complement strand
AGAAGACTTTTGACCTGAAAATAAAACTCAACTCCCTTATATATTAGTTTCACAGGGGTTAGAGTGGGAAGTGACCACAAATTGGGTGGATTAACATAACAGAAATTTATCCTCCTCCAGCTCTGGAGACCAGAAGTCTGAGATCCAGGCGGGGCAGGACCACTCAGATCCAGGCGGGGCAGGGCTGCTGAGATCCAGGTCGGGCAGAGCCATGC
>NW_027949188.1:0-1237 GCF_054177405.1 Leptonychotes weddellii | reverse complement strand
GAGATAATAATACAAATTATTAAGGGAACAATGGAACTAATTTATGAGGAAAGATTAAAGTAGCAAAGAATGTCTAGCTTTGCTTACAAGTGACTCAAGGGAGTGATAATAACAGTCTATAAACATTTAAGAGGTGTAAAACACCAAGAAGAAAGAGGAATTATATAGCATGGATGCCACATGGGTAAAGTCAAAAATAACAGGAGAAGCTCAAAAAAATTATCAAGATGGCTTCCAACCAGTGAATACCCCAGGTGACTGAATGTTTACTCTCACTGGAAGGGCCGCAGGTTTTAAACACCGGGCTTTCTGAGAAAATAAAACATAAAAAGACCTTCTTTGTCATTACTTATTGGTCTCCTCACTTAGTCCATGAACATCCCAGATCCACATTCCAGGGAGGTGGATCCAGCAACCTAATTAAAGTAAATTTATACAAATGTTTAAATTAGGAAATTGTGTCAGGCTTACTTAGCCAAGGGCTTGTGCTGGTAGTCTCGGCTGATGCTGTTCTAGCTCACCTTATCCGTCACACTCGGCTCTTTCTTTGAGACTCAATGTAGATATTACACTGGAGTGATATTATTACCTTTGCCACTGGGCCAGGGTTGGGCAGTTGACATGGGTCCTCCCGAGGTGGAATGAGAGGATGCCTGTATCCTGGACAGCACAGTGTGATGGAGTCCCAAATTTCCCTGTCTGTCTCCCCTGCGAGACCCTGGACTCCTTCAAGGCAAGGACTGTGTCTTATTCAGCTCTGCATCCTTGGCACTTCTCAAGGCACTGTTCACAGAACAGACACTCTGCACGTCGGCTACGTGAATGAATGAATGAATGAATGAGGGGAAAAAGGTATGAACGATCACAGTGTTATTCAGATCTCCTTTTGAATGCATTACTTTGGTCTTTGGATGCATTTTCGACGATCAGATTCTTTATACCATTGTTTGTGGTTAAAGATACCTTTGGAGGAAAAAAGAAAAAGGAGAGAAAGACTGTAAGGTGAACCTCCAGGATTTTGCTAGAATTTGTGGTTTTGGTGGCTCTGGGGATCAAAGCATGTCCTCATGTGAGCCTAGGCATCCTCTCTCTCTTTCCACGACAGAATGCCTGAAGTGGAGGGGCCATTCCTGTGCTCTGGCTAGAACAGGGCTTTGGCCTGCCACCTTGTTTTATATGGCTTATTGTCTAAGAGTGATCTTCATATTTTTATTTATTTATTTATTTTTATTTTTTT
>NW_027949187.1:0-215 GCF_054177405.1 Leptonychotes weddellii | reverse complement strand
ATGAAAACCCTAGGGCTGAGTGAAATTAACTCATTTAATGAAGGTTATATAGATAGTAACTTTCTAGGCCACTGTTAGAAAATTAGGTCTGGTCTTCCTCCAAAGAATTCACTGTTTCATAAGTCAAACAGAGAAAGACATGTATCATATGATCTCACTGATATGAGGAATTCTTAATCGCAGGAAACAAACTGAGTGTTGTTGGAGTGGGGGGT
>NW_027949186.1:0-215 GCF_054177405.1 Leptonychotes weddellii | reverse complement strand
TGTATGAAGAACAAACCATAAGTGGGTGTACATATAGGAGCACTCAAATATCCCGCCCCTCCCATTAAGTTTAATTAATATGACTTTAGTGTATCTATGAATTTTTTTCTTAATGGGAGAAGGGGAAGTCAGATATTCAGTTAAGGGTCATCCTGCATGATCCATGTTCTAATTTGAGGGGAATGTTTTCCTTTTGAAAATATACTTTTTTGGGG
>NW_027949185.1:0-215 GCF_054177405.1 Leptonychotes weddellii | reverse complement strand
CCCCCCCCCCCAGCCGGGTGATGGGTATTAAAGAGGGCACGTTCTGCATGGAGCACTGGGTGTTATGCACAAACAATGACTCATGGAACACTACATCAAAAACTAATGATGTAATGTATGGTGATTAACATAACATAAAAAATACAATAAAATAAAAATAAATCTAAAAAAACCCCACTCTATGGCAACTTTTTTCTCAGTAACTTTGTCTTCAA
>NW_027949184.1:0-215 GCF_054177405.1 Leptonychotes weddellii | reverse complement strand
TGTATGAAGAACAAAACATAAGTGGGTGTACATATAGGAGCACTCAAATATCCCGCCCCTCCCATTAAGTTTAATTAATATGACTTTAGTGTATCTATGAATTTTTTTCTTAATGGGAGAAGGGGAAGTCAGATATTCAGTTAAGGGTCATCCTGCATGATCCATGTTCTAATTTGAGGGGAATGTTTTCCTTTTGAAAATATACTTTTTTGGGG
>NW_027949183.1:0-215 GCF_054177405.1 Leptonychotes weddellii | reverse complement strand
GCCAGGAGAGTAATGTATGTGTTTTTGGTGAAAAAAAGGTATTTGGAATGGGAACACATTTTTTGTTCAGGGAAAAGAAAAATGATTTTTGTTCTAAGATAAAGCTGGTTATTTGAAGAAAGAAAACTTAAGTCTAAATTTCAATGTATCAAAGAAAGTTGTAGTTGGTTTTTGGAAAGGAACCTGGAAAGGAATTTTACGTGTTGTCAATACTG
>NW_027949182.1:0-215 GCF_054177405.1 Leptonychotes weddellii | reverse complement strand
TACTATCAGGAGATTATGCTACTATGTATTTTAAAGATTTTTTTTTTTAATTTATCTATTTGACAGAGAGAGAAACATAGCGAGAGGAAACACAAGCAGGGGGAGTGGGAGAGAGAGAAGCAGACTCGCCACCGAGCAGACAGCCCGATGCGGGGCTCGATCGCAGGACCCTGGGATCATGACCTGAGCCGAAGGCAGATGCCCAACGACTGAGC
>NW_027949181.1:0-215 GCF_054177405.1 Leptonychotes weddellii | reverse complement strand
AGGGAGCCCTGGTCCTGTGCTTCGTCTGGTGGGGAGGAGAGATTTTAGTAAACACTGCGTGGGAAGAGGAATGAAATGGCGGCGAATGAGGTTAGGGAATGGGTGTGTGAAATGCCAGGTTGAGCGAGGCCAGGGTGCCTGGGAGCAGCATTCCAACGCCCACCTCTCCACCAGCTGGTGGGAGAAGGCGCTCACCTGCTGAGGGAGGCGGACAG
>NW_027949180.1:0-215 GCF_054177405.1 Leptonychotes weddellii | reverse complement strand
CCAGCAGGCGCATTTCCCAGCTCCCAGCTCCGTCCTGGGGCGGGCTTTCTGGCAGCGCAGCCTGAAGGAATGACCTGGTCATGATAACATGGTTCTTCCAAGGAACCTCACGAGACTTCATGTCTTGTCCTCACATGCCAGACAATGTGAGCTGGAATCCTCATGTCAAGAGGAGAGAGTTGCTCTTGACAGGCGAAACTGGAATGGAGCATCTA
>NW_027949179.1:0-215 GCF_054177405.1 Leptonychotes weddellii | reverse complement strand
GAAACACTGGTTCTGGAAGCTGCTTTTTTTTCTATATTTTTCTAAAACTTCTTTTCAGAGGAGCCCTCTCTGTTCCTCTGTACCACACTCATTCGACCAACCCCGAGTATCTGCCATGTGCCAGCTAAGTTTGACCCAGTCCATGGCTCAGAGTTCCTGTTTCCTTGGGTTCCGTCAGCACTGAGACCAGCAAGTACAGCGGCAGGTGTAATTAC
>NW_027949178.1:0-215 GCF_054177405.1 Leptonychotes weddellii | reverse complement strand
ACATTATATGTTAATAAAAAAAAAAAAACAAACCTAAACATTCCATCTCAAAATTGCTAGAACTCATACAGGAATTCAGCAAAGTGGCAGGATATAAAATCAGGAGAGTATGGTACTGGCACAAAAACAGACACATAGAGGAAAAGAACAGAATAAAGAATCCAGAAATGGACCCTCAATGCTATGGTCAATTAATCTTCGACAAAGCAGGAAAG
>NW_027949177.1:0-1237 GCF_054177405.1 Leptonychotes weddellii | reverse complement strand
TTTTTTTTTTTTTTAAACAGCTTTATTGAAGTATGATGGATATACAACCACTTTATACGTTAAGGTATACATATACATTGTGAAACGATCACTGAATCAGGCTAATTAATATGTCCACTATCTCCACATAGCTACCTTTTCTTTTTGGGTTTCTGTGTGTGTGTGTGTTCGTGTGTGTGTGTGTGTGTGTGTGTGTGTGTGTGATGAGAAGACTTAATCCAAGATCCACACTCTTAGCAAACCTCAAGTATACAAAAGAGTATTGTTAACGATAGTCACCTTGCTGTACATTAGATCCCCAGAACTATTTCATCCAGTGAAAGGAAAAATTTGTACCCTTGAGGTTAAGGATATTCTTTTGAGTCTCTCATTTGTCTTCATTTATTTTTCAAGGTTTGTAAATCATATCATTGAAGGTAGAATGCTGTATATTGGAACCTCGCTACATTTTTTTAACCTGGCATTTCTAGGGGGATTGGCCTCACTCCCCCTTTCAACTGCATGGGGGCCACGAGTGTATATCTAAAAACAAAACTCTTACTTTCAAAGTTCTTTATCATCATCCCCAAAAGTAATTTCAAGCATCTCTTAATTGGAGGAGCAGGGTTAGCATTTGGCAAAATAGAGGCAAGAAGAGGTGGGGGAAAGGGCCTCCGCCAGCAGGTGTGGGACAAGATTCTGGTCCCTGCTCTGCCCCATGGACCACGTCCATCAGGCAAGTCACTGACCTCTGAGCCTCAGTCTCCTGAGCTGACCAATGAAGATGATGAACTACAGGATCTTGAAGCTGTAAAACTGTATAAATATATGAGATGCAATGGACTATCATTTAGACCTCTTGGGGGCTTGAGAGGCTAAAGATGGAAAAAAATTAGAATCTGTCTGGGTAACCTTTCTGGTATGTGAGCACTAGTTATGTGGGGCACAGGGAAATTGGCCCAAAGGTCCTCCCATCCCATTTTGCAAGCTCATTTATGAATTATTCATGTCTTACACACAGCATGAAAAGGGGGAAGGTAATTGCTGGTTTGACCTCTCAGAGGAGATAAGCCCGGGGAAGGAATGTTGTTTGCCAGAGAGTATAGAACATGGGCTTTTCAGACGAAAAGGGCCTTTACAGATGATCCAGTCTGCACCCATCCACTTCCAGACAAAGGAAACAGCACGTATATTGACTTCAGAGATGGTATCCAGATCACACAGCTCGCTTGTTGCAGAATCAGAACATCGCACCGCA
>NW_027949176.1:0-215 GCF_054177405.1 Leptonychotes weddellii | reverse complement strand
GAATTTTGACAACTTCCCCCCAAATGTGTGTCTTACTTTAGCTTTTGATTTGACAGGAAAAATGGAGGTTGGCAGGAAAGATAAATGGAAATGGTACCGACAGTATTTAGGCCTCCAAACAGTCAGTTTTAGGATTTCTGCTGTTTTCTGAGGCAAGCCTTAACCTAGTATTTTTAATCTAGTATGTGGACTACTTCTTTTTTTTTTTTTTTTTT
>NW_027949175.1:0-215 GCF_054177405.1 Leptonychotes weddellii | reverse complement strand
CAAGAGTCCCAGGCTTGGGCGCCTGGGTGGCTCAGTTGGTTAAGCGACTGCCTTCGGCTCAGGTCATGATCCTGGAGTCCCAGGATCGAGTCCCGCATCGGGCTCCCTGCTCAGCGGGGAGTCTGCTTCTCCCTCTGACCCTCCTCCCTCTCATGCTCTCTGTCTCTCATTCTCTCTCTCTCAAATAAATAAATAAAATCTTTAAAAAAAAAAAA
>NW_027949174.1:0-215 GCF_054177405.1 Leptonychotes weddellii | reverse complement strand
GTGCACACTCACCACACACACACACACACACACACACCAGAATCATACGAAACACCTGCACTATTCATAAGATACACTGACACCAGGCACGCAAGCATTACCTGTCTGCACCACATCCTCACGTGCACACACCCTCATGCAAACACACGGCCACACCACAATGTGTACCGCACACCCGCGCGGTGCATCTCTAACCCATGTAACCCTTCCATCTG
>NW_027949173.1:0-215 GCF_054177405.1 Leptonychotes weddellii | reverse complement strand
CCCTCTCTGCCCCTATCCCCTGCTTGCTCTCTCTCTAAAATAAATAAATCTTTGAAAAAAAAAAAGCAGAGGATAGATTGGTGGTTATCAGAGGCTGCGGGGGTGGGGTAATTGGGGACATATTACTTAAAGATACAGACTTGGAGATCTAATGTACAGCGTAGTGATTACAAACAATACCATATTATAAATTTCAAAGCTGCTAAATGGTTAGA
>NW_027949172.1:0-215 GCF_054177405.1 Leptonychotes weddellii | reverse complement strand
TATACCATTTATTTTATTTAGATGTAGTCCCTCATTTCCTGTTTTCTTTGCTCGTTACTCCTTCCGCATCTCAGGTCTTCCTTATGGGATTACTTTCTTTTGTCTGTGGGAAATCTTTTAGAATTAAATGAGGATCTGCTGGGGACAAATTCTTACTGTTTTGGAAGTGTCTTTATTCAATGCTTCTTTCCCTTTCTCTTTTCTTTCTTCTTTTT
>NW_027949171.1:0-215 GCF_054177405.1 Leptonychotes weddellii | reverse complement strand
TGAGCATCTGCCTTCAGCTCAGTTCATGATCTCGGGGTCCTGGGATCGAGTCCCACATCGGGCTCCCTGCTCCGCGGGAAGCCTGCTTCTCCCTCTCCCCTCCCCCTGCTTGTGTCTCTCTCTGTCAAATAAATAAATAAAATCTTTAAAACAAAAAAAAGAAAAACCCTAATACATTCATATATTAGAATACCATACAGCTCTCAAAAATGAGG
>NW_027949170.1:0-215 GCF_054177405.1 Leptonychotes weddellii | reverse complement strand
GGCTTTGAACTTGTTTTGTTTGTTCTCTAGAAACAGAATCTGAGATGGAGTTTTGTGTATCTGAGTTTTCTCAGGGATATACTTGGGAGCCACATCTGTATGGAAGTGGGGAAGTAGGATTAGGCAGGCTGTGAAGTTTAAGTGGGATTCAGTTGCAGCAGAAGCCTTGGGAAACACGACAGCCAGTTTTTTGAATGCTCCCAAATTAAGGCAAG
>NW_027949169.1:0-215 GCF_054177405.1 Leptonychotes weddellii | reverse complement strand
GCTGCATCCGGGAGGCGGCCTCTGACAAGAGCGGTCAGAGAGTCGGGGTGGTTGAGGTGCTGTTGACAGAATGGGTAACTGGTGCCGCAGCCTGTGCTGGGTCCCAATGTCCCCCACGCCTGCTATGGGGGATAAACTGGAGGAGGTGTTACAGGAATGAGGGAATTGTGTGCCCCCCCCCAAATTCACATGTCCAAGTCCTAACACCCAGTACC
>NW_027949168.1:0-215 GCF_054177405.1 Leptonychotes weddellii | reverse complement strand
CTTTCTCCGCATCCCCGCCAACATCTGTCGTTTCCTGACTTGTTCATTTTAGCCATTCTGACTGGTGTGAGGTGGTATCTCATTGAGGTTTTGATTTGGATTTCCCTGATGCTGAGCGATATTGAGCACTTTTTCATGTGTCTGTTGAAGGCCTCTTAATTTTAAATTGCGAACGGATTTGGCTAAGGACCAATCCTTTCACCCTCTTGTACATC
>NW_027949167.1:0-215 GCF_054177405.1 Leptonychotes weddellii | reverse complement strand
AGTGAAAGCCAGGCCATGGGCCTCCAGAGCCCCCAGTGTTAGGGCTTAGGAAGGGAATGTCTGAACCACATCAGTGTCAGACAGAGTGAGTGCCTTGGAACATGCCCTCTAGAAGTCACTCCATAGGAAAATGGGCCTGTGGTCAACTCCCTTGTAGAAATACCCACATGCGCTAAGCTAACCCCCTCAGGGAGATTCCAATGCCAGTGTTTTGA
>NW_027949166.1:0-1237 GCF_054177405.1 Leptonychotes weddellii | reverse complement strand
CTTCATTTCATAAAGTCTGTTTTGGTACCTGTCTAGTGAGTCAGGTGTCAACTCAAGAAAAGGGACGGAACTCCTCTGGCCCGTCACTTGTTTCCTGAAACATCACTACTGAGGATTCGATGTGGTACGCGGGTCTCTGGATGTTACGTGTAGATGGACAGTCACACATGCATGTTGGGAGGGCAGGACTCCAGTAATGTAGGGCTTTCCCTTCATTTCATGGCTGATTCCTGAAGGCAAGAATTGGGATAGGGTAATTTCTGTGGCTTCAATTCAGTGGGCCCTCCAATTCTCAGACTTATTTCTCTTTCCCATGGTATATCTATAGGAAAAGAAGCTGGAAAGCCTCTCTTTGTCTCTTTTTTTTGATATTACAATGTACAGGTAATTCATGGGAAGAATTTGGTAGTCTCTCTCACAGATGGATACGTTTCCCTTGTAGGCATCCAGACCTAATGTTTACAAAGAGACTCTGAATGTTTCATCAAATATTTATTGAGCTGCTATTAGGTGCCAAGTACTGTCCTATGTACATGCTGTGGCTAGGGATGACTATGACAGGCCCTGTCCTTAAGGGGCTTGTGTCTGCTGGGGGTATGTCAGTCATGCACAAACCTAACTTAAAAATGGTGTGTGTTAGGTGCGGTCTGCCACGGCATTGTGGTTTAGCACAGGACCTGTTACTTTCAAGACGCCATCAGGGAAATTTCACTTCTGAGCTGACTCTCATAGGTGACAGTGGCAGGAGGAAGGTCACAGAGGGATAACAGCCAGGGGCTGACCGGAGCACTTGTTATGTCTCAGACACTGTTGCACGAATAATATTATTTAATCCTTGCCACGGTCCTTTAAGGTCTCTCTGGTCCTGTTATTCCCACTGTACAGGTGAAAAGTCTGAGGAAGCTTTGTGCGCAGGGATATTTGAAACTGTATAGGATAGTCATGAATTTTTCTGAATCAAGTATATCTTGGAAAATTTTAATTCATTTAATGGGTAAATTTGAAACTGGTTTTTTTGTTTTGTTTTGTTTTTTGCCTTTTTTTTTTAAGCCAGAGCATTTTTTTAAATGTAGAAAAATGCATGTATTATAAAACTTCGCATTTTAACCATTTTTAGCTGTACAGTTCAGTGGCACTAAGTGCACAATATTGACATTGTTGTGCAATCATCACCACCATCCATCTCCAGAACCTTTCCATCTTCCCAAATTCAGACTCTCTACCCTGTAAACACCAA
>NW_027949165.1:0-215 GCF_054177405.1 Leptonychotes weddellii | reverse complement strand
GCCTGTAGAAAGGAAAGCAGCAAGCTGTGACACCTTGTAAGGGAGACGTTTTCAGAACATTCCTGGTTTATTTTTTACCATGGCTCTTATCCCCATCTGACATATGTTTAGAGTCCATTCCCCTTTACTAGAATTTCAAGTCCATAAATCCCATGCTTTTTGTCCACTGCATATCCCCAGTGCCCAGAAAAAAAGGGGGGGAAAAAGGAGAGTAT
>NW_027949164.1:0-215 GCF_054177405.1 Leptonychotes weddellii | reverse complement strand
TCAGTTCCTCGAGGTACGCAGACCATGGTTCGAATCCCCCACTTGTCAGTGGTTCAGTATTGGGTCAGGCATAAACTGTGCACCAAAAATTCTTCATATGCCACATGGGGATAGTCATGGAAGCCGCTGTGTAGAATTTTGAAGTTCTCAGGTTTGAGAAGTATGGTTAAAATATCATATACTAGAGAACATCCCCAAAGGGTCTGAGGCAATGC
>NW_027949163.1:0-215 GCF_054177405.1 Leptonychotes weddellii | reverse complement strand
TAAATAAAAATCTTTAAAAAAAAAAAAAAAACTAATGATGTAATGAATGTTGACTAACATAACATAATAAAATAAAAGTAAAAAAAAAAGTAAAAAATATATATATGTATTATTGGGAGCCTGTGAATGCCAAATGTCACTGTAGGGCCCAAGAATAGAGCAGGAATCCAGCTGGGAGCAAATCCCCAATCTAATAGGACAACCACTGAATATAT
>NW_027949162.1:0-215 GCF_054177405.1 Leptonychotes weddellii | reverse complement strand
TAACTAGGCAGTAACTCATATATCATACAACTTGTCTAAAGATTAAAGCACTTGAAATTTTTCAAATTTCAAATCAATTGATCTTTCATACTATTAGAAAGACCTTGTACTCTATAGGCAACTGGTGATTTAATTAAATATCATTAAAGGTTTATATATATTTTTTGTCTTTTCTCATAATTTTCTTTTTTTTTTTTTTATTCTTATGTTAATCC
>NW_027949161.1:0-215 GCF_054177405.1 Leptonychotes weddellii | reverse complement strand
CGAGCCGAAGGCAGACGCTTAACCGACTGAGCCACTCAGGCGTCCCCAGGCTCCTTTGATATAAACAGCTCTAATAGTTTTCCCAAATGATCTGAGCGTCTCATGAGTAATGGCGAAATCCAAAGTGATGTTTGAGGAACAAGAAGGTACAGGAAGGGAACGGCCCAGATTTGCTGTGAGCGCCCAGCTGAGGAGGTGCAAGTGGACCCAGGGCG
>NW_027949160.1:0-215 GCF_054177405.1 Leptonychotes weddellii | reverse complement strand
CCCTTGACGAGGCTGGCTGTCTGAGCTGGAGCAAATGATGGCAGAGCACAAGGCTGGTGAGCCCCTGTCCTGGGGATAGGCTGCTCCTTGTTCTGTGTTGTGCTTTCTGTCACAAGTGAGCATCTCGGAAGTGTTGGTTATCACTAGAAGAAAGTTGTAGAACTGTCAGGCAGGGAAAGAGATGTTAGGGTACAGGTTCGGCAACTGTCTCGCGT
>NW_027949159.1:0-215 GCF_054177405.1 Leptonychotes weddellii | reverse complement strand
GCGCCAGGCGGGACGCCTCGCCCGCGATGCGCTCGAAGATGTCGTTGACGAACGAGTTCATGATGCCCATGGCCTTGGACGAGATGCCCGTGTCGGGGTGCACCTGCTTCAGCACCTTGTACACGTACACCGAGTAGCTCTCCTTGCGGCTGCGCTTGCGCTTCTTGCCGTCCTTCTTCTGCGCCTTGGTCACCGCCTTCTTGGAGCCCTTCTTC
>NW_027949158.1:0-215 GCF_054177405.1 Leptonychotes weddellii | reverse complement strand
CAATTCACAGCGCTTCACAGAGCACGTACCCTCCCCAGTGTCTATCACCCAGTCACCCCATCCCTCCCACCCCACCCCCCACTCCAACAACACTCAGTTTGTTTCCTGCAATTAAGAATTCCTAAGGAGCTTTTGTCTTATCTTTAGGTAAAAGTACTCTCCAATGTACTTTTTTTTTTATTATGTTATGTTAGTCACCATACAGTACATTATTA
>NW_027949157.1:0-215 GCF_054177405.1 Leptonychotes weddellii | reverse complement strand
TAAATAAATAAAAAATAAAATAAAAATTTTATTTATTTATTTGACAGAGGGGGAGAGAGAGAAAGAGAGCACAGCACTGGGAGTGGCAGGCAGAGGGAGAAGCAGACTCCTGGCTGAGCAGGGAGCCCGACACGGAGCTCTCTCCCAGGACCCTGGGATCATGAGCTGAGTCGAAGGCAGACGTTTAACCAATTGAGCCACGGAAGCCCTCAGCT
>NW_027949156.1:0-215 GCF_054177405.1 Leptonychotes weddellii | reverse complement strand
CATACCTTTTCATATATTCTCCTTGCAGAAGTGAATCAGTTGGGAAAGTATTTGGCTGCATATAAAGAAAACTCAACTAGGGCAGATGGTCCAAAAGAGGTTAATTTTTTATCACTCAGTAAGGTGTCCAGGAGAGGCAGTCTGTGGCTGGTGTAGTAACTAAAAAACCATGCTCTTCTTTTCCTTTAGTCATGCCATTTTTACATGTGATTAGC
>NW_027949155.1:0-1237 GCF_054177405.1 Leptonychotes weddellii | reverse complement strand
AATAAATAAATAAATAAATAAATAAAAACAAAACAAAAACAAAATACTTTCTTTTTCTCACTCTTCCAACAAACAAGTTCATATAGTTTTCAGTAATAATAATCAATGTTAGTAAGAATTATTTAAACAGAAACTCAGGTTTTGTTGCTGGAGAGTGAAACTTGGAGCCACCTCACTGGAGAGTGATTTGACAATATTTGTTTAGTATATGCTCATATCCTTGTTCAAGTAATCTCATTTCAAGTTATTTGTATTGAAAAAATTATCAGAGATTTTCACAGAGATTTATGTGCAAATGCAGCACAGTGTTAGTTATTAGAGTGAAAAAAAAGAGAAACTGGAAAAATATAATAGTTGATCAAAAGTGAATAATGAATAACTGGTTTAGCCATATAACAAGATGCCTTGGAGGTATTAAAAATAAATAATTTGAAACAAATTTACATGACAAAATTCTCTTGATTTTATGTATATACATATATATATATATATATGGTCACCACATTTTTATTCTTATTTATTTTTATTATTTTTAAAATGTTTGTCAGAGAGAGAGAGAGAGAGCACAAGCAGGGGGAGTGGCAGGCAGAGAGAGAACCAGGCTCCCAGCTGAGCAGAGAGCCTGAAATGGGACTTGATCCCAGGACCCTGGGATCACAACCTGAGCCGAAGACAGACGCTTAACTGACTGAGCCACTCAGGCATCCCAGTCACCACATTTTTAAATTATAATAATTATTTAAGATATAAAAGAATTATTTAGTACTCATAAAGTTTCTTTTTGTAGAGTCATACAACCAAATATTAGAAAAGAATTAGAATATATTATATCTATAAACTTAGTTTAAGGTAAAGTGTCTAATATATATATATATATATTTATACAAAGTGTCAAATATATATTTATATATATTATTTATATATATAAAATCAGGATAATTTGATCTGACCTGTAGTATTTGATGATTTACAACTACAATTCTACAAATGATTTCATTTTCCTCTATTTATTACCTTCAACCATAGTTTATAGTTTATTGTCTCTGAAGGAAATCTTCATAATCTGGGGGTGTAAGTCAGCTAAAGCCATGTGAAAAAATCAAAGTTAATTGGCTGTATTTTTAAATATCCTTAAAATTTGTGAAGTCATTGTGCTAATCCTAAAAAAATCCTAGAATTAAAAAACATGACAACAATAGTATATGTATTAGAGGGTAAAAAATGTTAAGATGGGGGG
>NW_027949154.1:0-12507 GCF_054177405.1 Leptonychotes weddellii | reverse complement strand
ACGTGTTGGGGGGGGCGGGTCTCAGCACTGTGGCGTGCACACGTGTCTGTGAGCATCTGCTCTGCACCAGGCCCGGTTATAGACGTGTTGGGGGGGGGGTCTCAGCACTGTGGCGTGCACACGTGTCTGTGAGCATCTGCTTCTGCATTACGTCCGCATTCCACTCTGTGCTGTGCCATTGCTTTTTTAAACACCATCTTTTTGAAAGGAAATGAAATACAAAGAATTATGTTAATGTGCTGGGCTTGAAGAGCAATATGCACAGATGTCAAGAAATTAAAAGTGGTGGTTCCCAGAATGGCAGTGAGTCGGCAGAGTGCATGGGCTGGGGGCTCGGTGAGGCACGCGGTGGACGGAAGCACGAGGAACGGGGAGCCCAGCCCCAGACCCGAGGTGGGCATCAGCCCCACGGCCGCATGCACGTCCTGAGGGATGACAGTGCGTGCTTCGCCGTGCCACCTTTCCCTTGCTCGAACCTCGAAGTGACTCGCTTTGCGCTTTGCACATGCAGACCCTGCGTTTAGAGAGTTCCCCACTGATCCTGCTGAAAGGCAGATTGTAGCTCTCACACCCTGCCCTCTGCTGTGGCCACTCAGAGCAACGACTGTCGTTGGAGTGGTATTTGACCCAGCCCCTCCTCGTGCAGCCTCATCCACTAGTGTTCAAGTTGTTTTCGGGGCCCTTCAGAGGAGCTTGCGGCTCAGGATGGATGGGTGGGGGGGGTGGTGTGGGAGGTGGCGAGGGGGACCCCTCCCGCTTTAACCAGAGAAGTCACGCCCTTCATCGATTGTTTATATTGAAATGGCTTAAATAACTCACTTGAGAAGCGTCCTGTGACTACAAACACCGGAGAAGCACCATCCTAATGCAGTGAGGGTCACACTGGGATTCAGTGATGCAACATGGTGCGATGTGGGTGGACAAGGGCGCCTCCGCGGAGGGAGCACGTGTATTAGAGCCTGGGAGCACAAAGTGAAACGTGAAAAGATTGGTAAGGGAGGCACATGGTGCACATGATAGTGGAGTTGCAGGTGCTAGCTAATGCTCAGGACCGGGCTTTGCCAACTGTAACCGTGCAGAAGAGCAGGGGGTATTAGTATGGCACGGTAGGTTCTCTGTCTCTCGTGATCGTTGGCCAGAGGAAAAATGCCAGACAGACTCAGACCGCTGTCAGGTGCTTCCGTGGAAACCTCAGTGCTGCTGATGGGATTGATGCTGCCCTTCCCCGCTATGGCCTGGCAGGCGGGCCTCCCCGGGGGCGGGCCTTCGAGACCCACTGGGGTTTGATGGCAACCGGTCCAGGCTGGCTATCAAGCACCTCTGGCAGATTTCAGCTATCCATCTCACCGAAATTACATCCTGTTTTCTTTTGGATCAAGAGCCTTTTCTAGAGCTCAGTGAAGACATTTTAGACTTCTTGTACAATTTGAAGACAAAATACTACCTTAGAATTGTGTAATGAACAGCCGAACACAAGGCAGGATATTTGGACGATGGTTCCCCTTAAAAAGAGCACGTAGAAGCCTTGCGGGGTGATCCGGGCTCTCCCTTCCCCCAACCCCCATCAGTGGCTTTGTTTTCCACACGATGCTGTTCATTAAAAGATGCTGGCTTGCCGGCCACTCCCCGTCAGGCACCCTGTGTTGGCCCAGGGGGTCAACTGGGTATTCTCTGAAACAAGGGTGAGTAAATTATCCCCAAGTACCCGTTGGCGTCAGCCTGGTGTCAGCATCCTGCCGTCACCCAACAGCTACCTTTAGTTCGCCTCGTGTATTGCCAGAGGCCTTCGTCCATCTTGGTGCAGGGAAGATACCGGTCTTTCCCTGTGTGAACAGAACTCAAACTCTAGTTCTCTTCACTTGCCAAGAATTGCCTCTTCCTAGCAGGGAGCATGGCTGCAGAGCACTGGGCATGCCACCATCCCGCCACGGTGGGATTTTAAATGCTCGGCCCCAGGTGCAGGGGGCTGGCCTGGCAATCTGTTGCACCAGGGGCTTAGTGTGGCAGGTGGGTGGGGGGCGCAGGACGTGATTGGGAGCAAATGGCCTCTTGCTGCCTACGGGGGCTCAACTGAGGGTACACTGAGTAATGCCAGCCTGTTGCGCCTCGGCCTTCTGCACAGTTGGGCCCGGCCCCCGATAGAGGGAGATGGGCTAGGAGGAAAGAGGTTGTTTAGGGGCAGTGTTTGGGTGCTGAGGTACATGAGCACCTGTCACCTTGGATCTGTTCCCCAGGGACAGTGCAGAGGGATGGGCGTGCAGATCACTTCTTGGCCCACTGGCGAGGCCCATCTGTCCTCTCAGCCACTTAGGACGACATGAGGCTCCGCCATGGAGCATGACTCTTCAGTTGGTTCCTGTCCATGTACTCAGTGTAAACTCTTCCTGCACCCATCAGAGGCAGGAGAGGACAGTGGGAAGCCCTCGCTCTGACACAGACGGACTCAGGTGTGATGTTGGGTCTGCCACCTGCTGGGGGAGGGTCTCTTGGTTCTGTCGGCTCTCTCCCTCACTGAGTCTGATCTTTGTGACGGGCTGCGGAACAGAGCAACTTCATAAGGGCCCGAGGACCGAGGGGGGGCTGGAGGTGCTAAGGAGTGGGGCGGTGGTCCGTGGGTGAGCTTCGGAGCTCTCTGGGGGCAGGGACGGGCCTGGCTCTTCTCTTTGTCCCCAGAGCCTGGCACAGGGCCAGGCACCCAAGGGGCCTTCACTTGTTCTCTGTTTAACGAATGGCTGACTTTCCCACTTGGTGAAGTGTGAGGCCCTGCCGGCTCTCCACTCTTATCGCATCCCTAGGCATCCTGCAAAATGGGCTAAATCCTGCCGTGCTTCAGTGCACTCACATCACGGGGGGAACAGACACGACCAAGCCAGCAAGTAGATAAATAAGCCACATCACAGTGACTGTCCTCATCAGTAGGAAATGGTTGTGTGCATTGTATTTGTTAGATCAGAACTAGAGCGCTACACTCCACACTGAACATTTGGACCTGCCCAGCTGCTAAGTGCCCGATTACCTTCTTTTTTTTTTTTTTTAAAGATTTTATTTATTTATTTATTTATTTGAGAGAGAATGAGAGACAGAGAGCACGAGAGGGAAGAGGGTCAGAGGGAGAAGCAGACTCCCTGCTGAGCAGGGAGCCCGATGTGGGACTCGATCCTGGGACTCCAGGATCATGACCTGAGCCGAAGGCAGACGCTTAACGACTGAGCCACCCAGGCGCCCGAGCCCGATTACCTTCTAACATACTATGTAATTTACCTATTTTCATGGTTTAAAGATAACCGAATGTCCCTGCTAGCATGTAAATTCCAGGAGGCAGGGATCTTTCTCTGTTTCGTACGCACAGTGTCCTCAGTGCCTAGGACGGTGCCTGGCACTCCAAAAGGGTCTGTTGCCTGAGCTGTGACTGTAAAGCACAAATACGTTCTGTAGTCCTTTGATAATTCCAAGGAAATCTATTTCTTTTGTGCAGAAATGATGTTCGGTTTAAGAAGGATGGACACTGAGAAGATCTAGAAATAGGAGAGTGAGACGTCAGTTTACAAAGAGAATGTTTTATTAAGTGATAGAAAATTATTGTTGAACTTGCTATCACAGATAGAAATTCTGTTTTCAGAAGAGCAGTGCTTGACATGAATACTTAACCAGAGTGAGGAGAGGGTAACTGGCACCCAGGCAGACAGACTGAAGAGACAGGCTTTGAAGTCAGACCCACAGTTGCCTTGGCCCTTCTGAGTCACAATCGGGTAGAGTCCTGAAAATAAAAGTGAACGTGTCCGCAGAGCCTGGTCGTTTAATTGGCCTTGGGTTCCAGTAGCGTTGGGTCTGGAGCTAGCGTGCCCGAACGACGGACAGTCCTGGGAGAGTTTGGGTGGCAAACGTGGGCGGAGGGCCGGGACTTCACAGGGGAGGTTCCTTAGGAGGTCAGTGCCGATTATTACCGCCACGGACTGGAAACCAGACCCCTACATGCTGCAGCATGGCCACGTCACATCCAGAAGCACCGGGGAGGAGACTGGAGTGGGGGGAGACGAGCTGCAGGCGGCCTGGGGAAGAGGCAGGGACAGATGTCCCTAATGCCGTGCCTCCTTTCTGTTGTCACCTTTGCCCGAGGTGAAGAGTGGCCGGTCGGGTCACTTCGGAGAGTGGCTGTCTGCAGAATGCCCTTCGCCTTATGTTTCCTGGAAGGCTCATGGCAATGGATTTGCGCATGGCAGTCCTAGTTGAGACTGTCTACAATTTACTTTTTCAAGCCAACTTAATCAGAGCTCAGAGGGCTCTCACGTGTGTCCAGGCCAGACCGTTTCTCAGCAGGTCACCATGAAGCTGTCTGTGGGTAATGGTGAGGGGTCCATGTTCCCAGACTGGTTGCCTGCGTAGACAGCTTGCCTTTGAGTTGGTGGGGTGGTAACGGCCTGATGACAGGCAGCTGTCTGAAGTGACTCCCTACCACCCATGTGCCCCTCGATCTTTAGGGTCACTGACTCTACGGTGGCCCCCAGACGTTTTTGCCATTGCTCTTCTTCGCGTGCTGCTGTGTCATTGCCCAAGACATTTTAAATTTTAACTGTTGCTAATACTAGCGGAGCAAGTCATGTTATGTATTTGTTCAGTTTGCATGGCAGGGGTGTTAAAAATCTTAAAAACAAAGCCAAACCCAAATCAGGATATTCTGGGAAGGATTCAAGTACTTTCAACAGAGGAGGAGGCCTTTGTTCGTTGCAAGAATGCGGGTGAGGGGCTCCCTCACGTTGCTGTCCACAGAGAGCCAAGCTCTTGCTCCGGACAATCTGCTCTGAGAGGGAGGTGTAGAAGGACGAGCCAACAGGTGCCGAGGGGCAGGGGTGGGGAAGATTGTGCCCCAGGACTGCCTCTGGCTACCGATTGTATTTCTTCTACGTGAGCCTGCTGGGGTCTGGATGTTTGTGTCCCCCGGCCCAAATTCCTATGCTGAAATCCTAATCCCCAAAGATGATGATATCGGAAGGTGGGGCGTTTGGGAGATGCTTGGGTCTGGAGGGAAGAGCCCTCATGAATGGGGTTAGTGTCCTCAGGCCCCAGGAGCCCCCTCACCCCTTCCTCCACGTGAGGACACACAAGGTGCCAAGAACCAGGAAGCTGGCCCTCACCTGGCACCCAGTCTGCCTTGATCCCAGGCTTGCAGCGTCCAGAGCCCTGAGGAACAGACTTCTCTTGTTGGCAAGCCCCCCAGTCTCTGGCGATCTGTTCCAGCAGCCAGGCAGACTCAGACCATGCCGTCAGGGTGGACTGTGAAGGCAGGTGGATGAGAGTAGTCTGGGGGGCGCGGTGCAGTGTCTCAGGTGTTCCCAGGGGAGGGTGTTTACCGTGTGTTGGGACTGGCATGTGAACCCTGTCATTTCGTCCTCAAAGCCGTCCTTGGTGGCCCGTGAATTCATTATTTTGTTTTTCTTTCTGAGGGATTTTATGGAGGTTAAGCAGTTTTCCAAAGTCCCACCGGAAGTGGTCGAGTGGAGTCCAGCCTCAGGCCCCCTGATTCTGAGGTGCAGGATGCCCCCACCGCCTCTGCCCTGTGTCCTCCTGCGGGCCCTTTGCTGTGAGGCTCCCCAGCAGCCGTGTGCACGGCACACACCGGCACCCATCGTGGAGCTGTTGGATTTTGGAAGGAAAAAGAAACCAGGAGGAATGGAGGCATCAGCTGGGATGAGGTGTAAAGTTTAAAAAGTCAGTAACTCGGGCGCCTGGGTGGCTCAGTTGGTTAAGCGACTGCCTTCGGCTCAGGTCATGATCCTGGAGTCCTGGGATTGAGTCCCACGTCGGGCTCCCTGCTGAGCAGGGACTCTGCTTCTCCCCCTGACCCTCCCCACTCTCATGCTCTTTATCTCATTCTCTCTTTCAAATAAATAAATAAAATCTTCAAAAAAAAAAAAAAAGTCAGTAACTCAGAGGAAGCCAGTGAATATCAACAGAGCGTCCGGAAGGCTGCCGTGCGGGCGGGTGGAATTAGCAGCCCTGGGGAAAGCAGGCACCAGCAGGACCTCTGGGCTGAGCCCACGAGGCCTTTCAGTAGAGAAAAGACATCTTTGAAGAGTACAGACATGGGTCCAGTGAGGATGTAGGGAAAGCCAAGCACAAGCAAAGCCGGTCAGGTGTCCACATGGGATCGAGCACAAAAGGACCGGCAAGGCTTTTATTCAGCAGTTCTTCTCCCTTTCCCTCCATTCTCCCTTCTTTCCGAGGACAAGTGTCGACACCTACTATGTGCTTGAGCTGTGGCTGGGCATGAAAAATCGGTAGTAGTGCCAGCTGTGAGAGAGCCGGGCCCGGGGCTGGAAGGAGCTTGGCTCGCAGGAGCACTGTAGACGATGCGTGATTCCTCCGCGTAGACACCTGTCTGTAGCCCAGAGTGTCTGGTGGCATCGAGGGTCACGGTGGGCCGTGTCTGCCTGTCTTTTTTCACCCTCTCGGCTCGCGCCTCTCATGCTTGGTGTTTTACCTGGAATGATTTGCTACTCCCTGCACGCACATGCTGGTTTCCTGTGGGAACTTGGTTCTGCCCATGGTGCTCCATTGCTGAAGGGACTGTGTCACACCATCTCAAAGAATCATTTCCAAGGCTGCTGAGGTCAGTGCTCGCCATGTGGTGCCTGAATCAGTGGGAAAACTTGGCATGGAGACTTCAGAAGCTCTGAGGATGGAACATAGCTGAATGAGCTGTGGCTCCACGTTGCATGAGGCCATGGAGAATTGAGGGAGGAATGCGTATTTGGGACAGTCTTCAATGGAGAGTGTCTTAGCATCTGTTCCCCCCAGAGGTAGCTGTGGCTGTGGACGGTTTATGGGGATGGTGATCCCAGGAGGCAGGAGTGAAGGAGTGGGGAGGTGAGACAGGGAGGGAGGAGAGCCGAGGGTTTGTTATTGGGCTCACTGCTGCAGTCAGCAGAGGTTCAGCTCTTCCAGGATCTTGAAGCTTCAGAATGGCTTTCAGAATTGTCCACCCAAGTCAGGAGCCCAGAGTGGTCATGTGCTGGCTCCCATCCTTCATTGGTTGAGGCTTGCCCGCCATCACATTGAGCCGTCTTCACTTCCGGGCTCAGCAGGGATCCTGAAGGGCACCGTGTGCAGCTGAGGTGGGATGCTGGAGGACAAGGTAAGTGTGAGCCATCCTCTGGAGCTGCCGCCAGAGTCGGGCATGGGCCCGGGAGACACAGCCAGAGCCCCACTGGCATTGCTGTGGGGGGCTCAGAACCCGCACAAAGCACAAACTGGACTCTCATGCCCGTCCAGGAGGGAGGGAGGTGCAGGGTGTTCTGTTGCCCACTGCCCTACTCAAGAGTTTTCTTTTACTGTCCCCTATTGCTCATTCCTCCGCCCTCTTTTCTCCCTGCCCCCTTCTTTCCAGGGCCATGCTTCTCCACTGCAAGCTCCATCTCCCTGTGAGTCAGCCTAGAGTTCAGAGACACAAAGGTCTCTTGCCTCGTCTGACTTCCCTGGTGGTGCGGTCTTTCCCATAGCATCACAAATGGGATCCTAAATTTCCTTGGAAATGCGTCACTAAAAGCTGCCCTTTCCTCCTTGGACAGCTCTGACTGCTGGAAATTTCTCTGGCTGAAACCTGTTGTGACTTGAACCCGTTGGTTCTAGCTGGGCTTTTCTGAGCACAGCAGAGTAGGTCTTGTCACCTAGGGCAGGCCCTTTCTCTGCTCCAGGCCTGTGCTAGGCTTGTAAAATAACACGAAGATGTGGACCCACCCTCCAGGAGATCACAGCACAGTGAGGCGTCTGAATAGAAAATTGCAAAGCAGTGTGGGAAGTCCAACCATTGATATGGTGATACGTTGGTGCATGCGTGTGCGTGTGTAAATCTATATGCCTTTGTTTGTCTTTCGGACAGGCAGGGTGTGTGGGGTGAGGGTGTTGTGTGCAAGGTCCAGAGACTGTAAACATCCTGGGTGTTTGGTCAGCTTGTCATCCAGTGTTGTTCTAGCCCCAGGGGGTGAGCAGATGAGTACTGGTGGGCATGTGTGTGGGAGGTGTGGCTTTGACAGTTCAGGGGTCCTGGGAGAGAGGATTTATGGCAAATCCCAGAGGGCTTTATCTAGTACTTTCTCCTAATGGAAATGGGAGGGAAGCCATTGAAGGGCTTTAAAGGGGGCAGGGACAGGGGCATGTTTGAATTTTGAAACAGTTTACTCTGGGGTCAGGATGGAGAATGGTTTGGAGAGCATGTTAGTCAAGATAACTTTTAGCAGAGGTGCCAACTGCAGATGTGTTTGAGCATGAGGATGGCCGTTCTTTTGGGTAACAAGGTCTCTGAGGACCAGTGGTTCTCGGGTGGGCTCAGTGGTGCAGCTGCCGTCAAGATCCCGCCGTCAAGATCCCACGGTCCATACTTGCCTTCAAGATCCTCAAGGCATTGACTCGTCTTTCGCTTGATCTCTTGTAGTTTCTGGGTGTTTGTCTCAGTTCTGAGCAGTGGACATGGTAATGTCCCGTTGAAGAAGAGGGGCGTTTCTTTCTTCTTAGGGAGGAAAACTGCTCCCAGAAGCCCACTGGCCGCCTTCAACTGGACCCCATTCGCCTGCGCTGAGGTCCTGTAGCCCCAGCTGCCGGGCTGGGGGAGGGGTAGGGCTGGGACTGGGGCAGGGTTCTCTGTCCCTGCAGCTGGAGGGGCGCCACCCTTGAGGAGGCATGGGCACCGGCAGTGGGTCCAGTGGCCAAAGCTCGAGCACTGCTGGCGGAGAGGTGAGATTCTTACCCAATCTCCTCTTCTCCACCCTGGGCCAACTCAGGCTCTTCCAAACTTTTTTCTACTCCCATCCGCCATCCTCATGCGGCCCGCTCTGCAGCGTCTTTCTAACATGTGATGCCTAAAGCAGAGTCAAGATCATGAGATCCCTCCTGATGATGCAGGCTACCGCTGTGTGGATGCTTCTGGTTTTTTAGTTGATTCATGTGGTTAACCCGGGTTCAGCTCATGGCAAGGTCAGATTCTTAGGGTGCTGGTTGTTGTTTCTGGGGGCTTTTTTTTTTATATGAACATATCTATTCCTGCTGTGTTGCCCACATATTGAATTGTATCCCCAGGTGAGTTCTTTTATGAACTGGAGCATCATTTTAAAAGCACAAAAATCCCTCGATACGTTGTTTCTACCTCTTCATAGCATCCAGTATATTCTACTGTAGTTGCTTATGCACGCGTATCATACAATATGTAGGCCCCATAAAGAACTTCTGTGACTCAGGCGATTTGTAGACTTTTTGAGATGTGTTTAATATAGCCACTACAGAATGATAGAAAAAATTCCCATTAGGCATGGTGCAAATCCAACCTCACAGAATGTGAGCACTGGCGGTGATTTTGCAGGTCCCTTGTTTTGCCCTGTTCTTTAGCTCTGCAGGACTTGTGATGTTCCTCAAAGGATGGACCTGTGTGATGGTCCTTGACTTTCCTCTTTGGCCTTGGAGAGTAGTAATGCACAGTCCGTCTGATTCATGCTCTCATCTGCTAATTTTTCTATTCAAATTCAACGTTAACGTGTTTCGTGCTCACACTAATTATGTGACTAAGGACCCTTTCCAGGCAATTAAATTCCCTAAGACTGTTTCCACCAGGTCTACACATGTTCCGGGCACCACCTGGATTATGGGGACAAGCACCAAAAGATGTCATCTGTAGAACACAGAATATTAGCGGATATTTTGATCACTCTGCCCCATTAGCCGTGTGTTTTCCTAGCCTCATCTTGAGAGAGCCTTCCTCCCACCAGCAGGCCTCCCCGAGAATTTGTGCTTCTCCATTTTATCTTGTCTCTCCAAGCGAATGTTGGTACATTGATGTCTGGCTGCAGGCAGACCTGAATGAATCATGGTAAGCACAGACTTACCGAGTTGCCCCAGGCAGTCTCCCTTTGGTTTCTCCGGTCTTCTCTAGCTTCTGCTTTATTGCTGTGCGGTTCTAACTTCACCTGCGTGTCGCCTCCCCCCCCCCCACCGCCGCCCCTTGCCAGTGCTTTCTGAGCCCCCACTGTCCGTCCACCCGTGTGCGTGTCCTGCAACCAAGCCCCTACCACCCTGTGTTCAACTCTGCTAACAGGCTGTGTGGAGTGGTTCCCTCTGCTTGTCATGATGTTCTGAAGAGGTGATTCTTGGGCAAGTTATTTCAGGTTTGTGGTTGTGATTCTAAGACAGAAAACGCCTTTCCCCTTCCTCCCCTATTTCCTTCGGAATCTGGAACAGCCTGCATTCAAGAGATTGCTTGCACTTTTATTCTTCACCTTGGTATTGGAGTGTTTCTTAGCCCTTAGGCTACTGCCAAGTCTAGCCATGTGAAGGTAGCTGCTGTTCCTTCTGTGGCTGACGCAGCCATTCTTTCGTGTGCTGAAATGTCTTTTGAACCCATTCAGTTCATCTTCCTCAGTGGTGGCATGGGTTCGAAGCACGGATGCAGGGTAACCATTCTTGCACATAAAATGCTCCAGCAGCTCACCACTGCCTTCCACGGCGGCAGGAGGTGCTGTGGGTCAAGAGCAACCTCAGACATGTTGTGCTTGGCTCTCCCATTGCTTTAAGATTTTGTAGATTAGTGTCAACCTTGAAAAATCAGATTTCACGTAAGCAGTGGATTTCCTGTCTCCTTCTGAATAATCAAGACATCTGGTGACTTTGTCCCCGGCCCTGACAGGGTGGCCCCGACTGGCTCTGGGGCCTGTGCTCTGTCACTAGAGTCCCACTTGGTGGCCTCGCCCACTCACGCTACGAGCCTGGCCTCCGTGAGCACTGCACTCAGGGATGGAGGGCCCCAGACTCTCTCATGGGCCTTCAGGCCCTCTAGGACCTAGCTTTTACTCCCTCCAGTGTTTTATTTCTACCTTCCTGTGTCTCCATGAAGCTGTAGCTACACAGCATGCAGAGCTGATGGTTTTGGATGCTTCCATCGCTCCTCCTTTCAGTTGGCGCACAGCTCACTGTCCTTGCCCGTCTCTACCACCACACTGCAGGGCTTTTGAGGAGAGGGTCTGCGTCTGTGCCTTATGGGCCTTTATATCCACCACAGAAGGTAGCTAGTAGTTGTAGCTTGAATGATTCTCCCTAGGCTGTAAATCTTGGAGACCATATCTTCTGCAGTAGCTCTGAAGTCTGGTAGGCTTTGTGAGAACAAGGTGAAGAGTTACGCCTGCTCTGTCAACACTGGATCCCCCCGGTGCCTCGATGCTGGCCCCTGGCAGCAGTGTGGGGAGTATTTACTGAATCAGACGAGAGCCCGAAGAACCAGAGACAGTGCCTGAAGCGAGCGAGAGGCCCGCATAGCAGGGAGGACCAGCGTGTATATATCACACATAAATATTTCTTTTACTGTCCCTTTATAAAAAGGTTATGTGCACTCTCCAGTTCTGTCACTGATCTAAAAGAATATTTTATAAATCTAGGTATTATTTGCTCTTTAGGTGATGAATCTGACCTTGAACTGGAAAGGAAGTACAAGGAAGATGATCGAGAAAAGACCCCAAGGAGGCCGCGGACACAGAGGACAGAGAAAGTCCAGAAGATCCCCTCGGGAAAGGAGGCCGGGCAGATTTCCAGAGTGAAGAAACCCATCATCAGTGTGGTTTTAACAGCCCATGAAGCGATTCCAGGTGACCACAGCAAGCAGGAAGGGGCAAAACACGCATCTTTTGGCGAATCTGTACTGGGCAGCCCGACAGCTTGGACCCTGTGGTCCTGGGCAGCTGGCTCACTGACGGGGTCTCCCTCTGGTTACCCATTCTTGTGGCGCCACGGTGGGCCTGTTCCTTCAGGGCTGTCGTGGATAGCACGTAGAGGAGAGGTGCTGGGGGCTTGCTGTTGCTGCCAGAGGCCCGATCAGCACGTTTCTTTCCTCTGCTCCCCTAGTCCAGCCCCTGGCCCAGGGGTGCCATTCCCTTACTGCCCTCAGTATTGGGGCCCCCGTGGGAGACAGACCTACTCAGACCAGACGATGCGCCTGCTCCCCAGAACCCGCACTCTCATGGTCCCTCCGCCCATTTTTAGTAGGCTCATCACATAGTTTATAATACTGGAGATTTTGGTCTCCCTTTTCCTTTCACATAAAATAGAGTGGAGATATTATACTACCTTTTTTAAAAAAGGTCTTTCAGGAAGGGATACTTTAGACAAAAAGCAGTTTATGATAGCAGGTTCCAAAGTATTATGATGGTTTTTTTCCTATCCACTTGGGGTGATAGTTGTCAAATAATATTTAAAAATCAAGTGTAGGCAGGGCGCCTGGGTGGCTCAGTCGTTAAGCGTCTGCCTTCGGCTCAGGTCATGATCCCCGGGTCCTGGGATCGAGTCCCACATCGGGCTCCCTACTCGGCGGGAAGCCTGCTTCTCCCTCTCCCACTCCCCCTGCTTGTGTTCCTGCTCTCGCTGTCTCTCTCTCTGTCAAATAAATAAAAATCTTAAAAAAAATAAAAATCAAGTGTAGGCTGATATGAGGAATTCTTAATTGCAGGAAACAAACTGAGGGTTGCTGGAGTGGGGGGT
>NW_027949153.1:0-215 GCF_054177405.1 Leptonychotes weddellii | reverse complement strand
TGCCTATAGCTTATTCAAATATTTTAAACATATAGGCAATCCTGATTGAAGCCCTTTAATAAGATAGAACCTTAATAAGGAATTATAATAATATCAGTAACACTATAGAAATAATTTACCCTATAAGTATTACAATTTTATTTAACTAAATGTCATAATTCTATTGATTTTTTATTACAATCTTTTATGATTACAAAGTACTCAATGAAAATATT
>NW_027949152.1:0-215 GCF_054177405.1 Leptonychotes weddellii | reverse complement strand
ATAAATAAAATCTTTAAAAAAAAAAAAAAACCCTGCAATAGATCCCATCTGTTCTTAGGACAACGTTTAGACCTCTGGGAGCTGCTGTTGGCGCTGTGCCACACCCCGTGGCCCACCCTGAATATCAGCTCCAGACTGCTCCCATGCACACCATGGCTTCCAGAGGCTCTGTCTCTCAGCCCACCCGAGGCCATTCTCTGAGAGCCCAGGACAGA
>NW_027949151.1:0-215 GCF_054177405.1 Leptonychotes weddellii | reverse complement strand
GAGACATAAACATGCTTTTTTTTTTTTTCTAAAGTTTTTTTTTTTTTAAAGATTTTATTTATTTATTTGAGAGAGAGAGAATGAGAGACAGAGAGCACGAGAGGGAAGAGGGCAGAGGGAGAAGCAGACCCCCTGCTGAGCAGGGAGCCCGATGCGGGACTCGATCCCGGGACTCCAGGATCATGACCTGAGCCGAAGGCAGTCGCTTAACCAAC
>NW_027949150.1:0-215 GCF_054177405.1 Leptonychotes weddellii | reverse complement strand
GCACAGGGAGTCCCCAGGTAGCATCTGGGAATAGAAAAGTGTTTCCTAGAGTAAGGCAGGAGCCTTCACGGGAGAGCTGGGGCCTTTGGAGGCTGTCGTAAGGAGTTTGATTTTATGCTAAGAGCAAAAGGAAGCTACTGCCGGCTTTCAGCGGGGCATGTGAATTTGACTTACTTTTTAGAAAGATCACGTTGGAGACTGTGTGGAGAACAGAC
>NW_027949149.1:0-215 GCF_054177405.1 Leptonychotes weddellii | reverse complement strand
AAGTGTATGGATAAAGATGTAAAAATTCTAAACATTACTGCTTATCATAAGTGTAGTCACCAGCTGTTACAAAACAGTGTTATTACAAGATTATTGCCTATATTCCCTATGCAATAATTTCCACAAACCTGGTATTTATTTTATCACTGAAGTTTGTAACCCTTGATACCATTTATGCATTTTACCCCAAACCATGCCCGCACTAGTGACCACCA
>NW_027949148.1:0-215 GCF_054177405.1 Leptonychotes weddellii | reverse complement strand
CCTGCAAATAATAATCAAGTACAAAAATATATATAAGTGGCTATAATTTTTAGTAAGATTTTTGAAATAACTAAATAACTAGAAAACCAATGCATTTCTAAAGCACAGATGTGTCCATTCCTGCAAAGAATTTATGGTCCTTGTCCTATTAAGACACTCACAATCTATTGGGAAGGTGAATATGTCAACAAATGTGCATCATAACATCACAGGTG
>NW_027949147.1:0-215 GCF_054177405.1 Leptonychotes weddellii | reverse complement strand
CACGGAGGACATTAGGGGAAGGAAGGGAAAACTGAAGGGGGGAAATCAGAGAAGGAGACAAACCATGAGAGACTATGGACTCTGGGAAACAAACTGAGGGTTTCAGAGGGGAGGGGGGTGAGCATATGGGGTAGCCGGGTGATGGGTATTAAGGGAGGGCACATGTTGTAATGAGCACTGGCTGTTATATGCAACTAATAAATCAGTGAATGCTA
>NW_027949146.1:0-215 GCF_054177405.1 Leptonychotes weddellii | reverse complement strand
CAGTGAGGGGCGCCCGGTGGCTCAGTCGGTTAACGTCTGCCTCCGGCTCAGGTCATGAGCTCAGGGTCCTGGGATCGAGTCCTGAGTCGGGCTCCCTGCTCAGTGCAGAGTCTGCTTCTCCTTCTCCCTCTGCCCTCCCCACTGCTCATGCTCTCTCTCTCAAATAAATAAATAAAATCTTAAAAAAAAAAAGTCTGAAGTGAAGTGTTCTGTCT
>NW_027949145.1:0-215 GCF_054177405.1 Leptonychotes weddellii | reverse complement strand
GCTGTTGTCTGACTACGGGCCTCCAGGTGCCAAAGAGGTGCTCAGGGCTTCTGCCTTGCCTGCCGACTCATTGCCCCTCCCAGGACGCCTGCCAGGGAGCCATTGCTTAACAACCCTGGTCCCCTTGTGTCTTTCAGTGGGCCGTGGTGGCCAGGGTCTCCATGTGGATTCAACCATGGCAGGTGAGTGGAAGCCACTGGCCTTGGAGGAAGGCC
>NW_027949144.1:0-1237 GCF_054177405.1 Leptonychotes weddellii | reverse complement strand
CAGTGTGTCATTTAAAGTCTTTATTTCCTTGTTGATCTTTTGCTTAGATGATCTGTCCATTTCAGTGAGGGGGGGTGTTAAAGTCCCCCACTATTGTTGTATTGTTGTCAATGTGTTTCTTTGCTTTTGTTATTAATTCGCTTATATAATTGGCTGCTCCCATGTTAGGGGCATAGATATTTACAATTGTTAGATCTTCTTGTTGGATAGACCCTTTAAGTATGATACACTGTCCTTCCTCATCTCTTATTATAGTCTTTGGTTTAAACTCTAATTTGTCTGATATAAGGATTGCCACCCCTGCTTTCTTTTGGTGTCCATTAGCATGGTAAATGGTTTTCCACCCCCTTACTTTCAATCTGGGGGTGTCTTTGGGTCTAAAATGAGTCTCTTGGAGACAGCATATCAATGGGTCTTGCTTTTTTATCCAATCTGATACCGTGTCATTTGATTGGGGCATTTAGCCCATTTAGATTCAGAGAAACTACTGAAAGATATGAATTTAGTGCCATTGTATTACCTGTAAAGTGACTGTTACTATATATTGTCTCTGTTCCTTTCTGGTCTATGTTACTTTTAGGCTCTCTTTTTGCTTAGAGGATCCCTTTTATAATTTCTTGTAGGGCTGATTTGGTAATCACAAATTCTTTTAGTTTCTGTTTGTCCTGCAAGCTTTTTATCACTCCTTCTATTTTGAATGATGTATTTTTCTCATTTAGCACCCTGACTATATCATGCAAGTCTTTTCTGGTCTACCAGGTTTCTGTGGATAGGTCTGTTGCCAATCTAATGTTTCTACCATTGTAGGTTACAGATCTCTTCTCCCAAGCTGCTTTCAGGATTTTCTCTTTGTCTCTGAGACTTGTAAGTTTTGCTATTAGATGTTGGGGTGTTGACCTACTTTTATTTATTTTGAGGGGGGTTCTCTGTGCCTCCTGGATTTTGATGCCTGTTTCCTTCCCCAAATTAGGGAAGTTCTCTGCTATAATATGCTCCAATATACCTTCTGCCCCACTCTCTCTTTCTTCTTCTTCTGGGATCCCAATTATTCTAATATTGTTTCATCTTATGGTATCACTTATCTCTCGAATTCTGCCCTTATGATCTAGTAGTTGTTTATCTCTCTTTTTCTCAGCTTCTTTATTTTCCATCATTTGGTCTTCTATATCACTAATTCTCTCTTCTGCCTCATTTATCCTAGCAGTTAGAGCCTCCATTTTTGATTGCACCTCATTAA
>NW_027949143.1:0-215 GCF_054177405.1 Leptonychotes weddellii | reverse complement strand
CACTCAGGCACCCCCAGTCTTTCTGTGACCCCGAGGGTCCTGAGACCACACTGTCCTGCGAGGGTTCCACCCCCCACTTAGCCACTGGGGCGACGTCCCTCAGCGGAGCCAACTTCTAAAAGTTCCAATTTTGTGCTCCGCTGCTCTATAACTTGCCAGAAGCGGCCAACAGAGGCCCCCTCCCCCACTGTCTATTCTCCCAAATATCGCCTTGG
>NW_027949142.1:0-215 GCF_054177405.1 Leptonychotes weddellii | reverse complement strand
TACAGGGGGCAGAAGGCCTTGTCTTGCTCCCTGCTACCTCACCCACACGCTCCAACAAGGCCTTGCTGTGGCCAAGCACCTAGCCTCACCCTCAGGTGAGCCCCTCTGTGTGTGTCCGGTATGGACAGACCCGTGGTGGGCCAGCTTCTTCAGGGGGAGGAGGCCAACTTGTTTTGGCCTCTTTAATAAGACAAAATGTTTGCAGTGCCCAGGAG
>NW_027949141.1:0-215 GCF_054177405.1 Leptonychotes weddellii | reverse complement strand
ATTTTTTATCTAAAATATTAACACCTAATTACAGAAGAGTTAGCAGCAGCCCAGAAGGAGAATATCTTACAAATCATTAACAAATAGACACTGGGGACAGTATGTGCTCTGTTAAGCGCTGTGAATTGTGCAGGACTGTTGAATCTCAGATCTGTACCTCTGAGACAAATAATGCAAGATATGTTAAGAAAAAAAAAAAAGAAGAAGAAGAAGGT
>NW_027949140.1:0-215 GCF_054177405.1 Leptonychotes weddellii | reverse complement strand
CTTACATTAGAAAAGAGGAAATGTTCATATCAATAATCTAAGTTCCCACCTCAAAAAACTAGGAAAAGAAGGGAGGGCGGAGCAAGATGGCGGAGGAGTAGGAGACCTGGATTTCGTCTCCTCTCAGGAATTCAGCTGGATAGGGATCAAACCATTCTGAACACCTACAAACTCAACAGGAGATCGAAGAAAAGAAGAGCAACAACTCTCTCATC
>NW_027949139.1:0-215 GCF_054177405.1 Leptonychotes weddellii | reverse complement strand
AGCTTTAAAAACCGCTTCAGGTGATTTGGGTGCACGCTGAAGTTTGGGACTGCTTTGAAGTATTGTGTGTCCCTTAGTTCGGGTGCTGGAGGTGACTCTTCAAATGCGAGCTGAGCTAAACCGAGCTGTTTACCTTCAGGATCGTTACCAAAGCCAAAACAGGGCTTAGTCCTTACCCACTCAGACTTCGATGCCAGAGTATAAGGTGAAAAATA
>NW_027949138.1:0-215 GCF_054177405.1 Leptonychotes weddellii | reverse complement strand
CTTTCATAAATATTTTATATTTTTCAGAGCACAAGTCTTTCACTTCCTTAACTTTATGTATTTTACTATTTTTAGTGCAATTATAAATGGGATTGTTTTGATTTTCTTTTTTTTTAATACCCTTTCTTTTTTTCTTTTTTTTATTATGTTATGTTAATCACCATACATCACATCATTAGTTTTTGATGTAGTGTTCCATTATTCATTGTTTGCAT
>NW_027949137.1:0-215 GCF_054177405.1 Leptonychotes weddellii | reverse complement strand
GGATTAACATAAGAATAAAAAAAAATAAAAAAAAAAGAAGTCCAGAGTTCCTTGCATTGTCTCTGAATTGAATGTTTTTTGGGTTTTTTTGTTTGTTTGTTTTTGGTTTTTTAAATTGGGTAGTCAGTCACTGAGGCAGTAATCTGAGAAGATGACACAGTTTCAGATTTAGAGCTCTCCTCTCACCAGACCGTCTGATTCTCACTGAAGTTAAG
>NW_027949136.1:0-215 GCF_054177405.1 Leptonychotes weddellii | reverse complement strand
AACAGGAAGCAAAGCCGACCACTCTGGATGGGGCTCCGGGCACACAGCGGGAGGTGGTGCCCCCCGCGTTGGATTCCTCTTGCATTCGCCCTCCTCCGTGGTCTCTGTCAGAACCCCAAGCTCATAGCCTTCTAACTGTGTGGGGTGTTTGCTTTGTGTGCGGTTTCCCTTGGGAGAGTCTCGTCTAGACCCACTGCATTGGCGTGCGAGGGCTG
>NW_027949135.1:0-215 GCF_054177405.1 Leptonychotes weddellii | reverse complement strand
TCGGGGAGGGCGATGCGCGGGTCGGGAGGCTGTACATGTGAGGGAGGTTGCACAGGTGAGAGGGGTTGTCAAGTCAGACAGGGAGGCTGTGAGGTCGGAGACAGATTGTTCAGGTGAGGGAGGAGGGCTGCGTGGATCAGAGGGGAAGGGTGTGCAGGTCGAGCTGGTCAGGGGCTGGCTCGTGAGGCTGACGCCCTGAATCACGGGCGAAGGGG
>NW_027949134.1:0-215 GCF_054177405.1 Leptonychotes weddellii | reverse complement strand
AATCATGGAACACTTCATCTAGAACTAATGATGTAATGTATGGGGATTAACATAAGAATAAAAAAAAAAAAAAAAAGAATTTTCTCTTTCTCTACTCATGCATCCCCTCAGATTGACTTATATAATTATATGCAGGCACTCTAAAACCCTACAGTCTCCAAGGATCTGACCATCAGTTACAGTAGGCAATGTGGTAGTCTAATTTAAGCCAAATC
>NW_027949133.1:0-1237 GCF_054177405.1 Leptonychotes weddellii | reverse complement strand
CAGTGTCTATCACCCAGTCACCCCATCCCTCCCACCCCACCCCCCACTCCAACAACACTCAGTTTGTTTCCTGCGATTAAGAATTCCTCATATCAGTGAGATCATATGATACATGTCTTTCTCTGTTTGACGAGCAAGTGATTTTAACAGAAAATCTAATAAAAGTTCACCAGGCAACGTATTGAAAAAGGTACCATCGATACCAGAGGGTCATTGTCATCTAGGAACATTCTTTTTGGGGTGATGAAAATGTTCTAAATTTACATAGGGGTGATGGTAGCTCCATTTTGTGAATATACTAAAAACCAGAAATTTCTTTGTACAAAGAATTGTACACTTTATAAGTGTGAATTTTATGGTAATGTGAATTGTATCTCAATAAAGCTTTTTTAAAATAAAAAAATTAGGAAAATGAGAAATGTCCACAGTAATAATATTAATGATAGTATTTATTGAGTGCTTGGGGTGCCTGACTGGCTCAGTCGGTAGAGGGTGCAATTGTTGATCTTGGGGTCATGAGTTTGAGCCCCAAATTGGGTGTAGAGATTACTTAAAAATAAAATCTTTAACAAAAAATGTATTGAGTGCTTTAGCATGATTAAGTATTACAGTTGACCCTTGAACAACATGGGTTTGAACTGAGCAGGTCCATTTATATGTGGATTTTCTTAATAAATACAGTACAGTGAAGTAAATAAATACAGTACAGTACTGTAAATGTATTTTCTCTTATGATTTTCTTTTTTTTAAGATTTATTTATTTATTTTAGAAAGAGAGAGAGCACAGTGGGGGGATGGGGCAGAGGGAGAGGGAAAGAGAGAATCTCCAGCAGACTCCCCACTGAGCATGAAGCCGGCTTGATCCCACCACCCTGAGATCATGACCTGAGCCAAAATCAGGAGTTGGACATTTAATCAATGAGCCACCCAAGCGCCCCTTACTTATGAATTTCTTAATAACATTTTCATTTCTCCAGCTTACTTTATTATAAGACTATATATATGATACATATCATAATACATATACAAAATATGTGTTAGGGGCGCCTGGGTGGCTCAGTCGGTTAAGCGACTGCCTTCGGCTCAGGTCATGATCCCAGGGTCCTGGGATCGAGCCCCGCATCGGGCTCCCTGCTCCGCGGGAAGCCTGCTTCTCCCTCTCACACTCCCCCTGCTTGTGTTCCCTCTCTCACTGTGTCTCTCTCTGTCAAATAAATAAATAAAATCTTTAAAAAAA
>NW_027949132.1:0-215 GCF_054177405.1 Leptonychotes weddellii | reverse complement strand
TTTTTTTAAAGATTTTATTTATTTATTTGAGACAGAGAGAATGAGAGAGACAGAGAGCACATGAGAGGGGGGAGGGTCAGAGGGAGAAGCAGGCTCCCTGCCGAGCAGGGAGCCCAATGCGGGACTCGATCCCGGGACTCCAGGATCATGACCTGAGCCGAAGGCAGTCGCTTAACCAACTGAGCCACCCAGGCGCCCTTCAGCCTTTCTTTTTA
>NW_027949131.1:0-215 GCF_054177405.1 Leptonychotes weddellii | reverse complement strand
TAATTTTGTAGCTAATGTAAATTACAGTGCCTGTCTTTGGATTTCAGTGATTTGAAGTGACATTCTATTAAAGGTGTTCCTGACATAAACAGGATTAGGTGGTAATGGGAGAATTAAACAAGAATTATGCTTGGCTGGTAACCTTGAGACTAATGGTCTTCAAGAATAACACAGAAGTCTTTCTTTCTCTCCATTTTTTTATACTGTGATCTCTC
>NW_027949130.1:0-215 GCF_054177405.1 Leptonychotes weddellii | reverse complement strand
CCCTGAAGGACCGACGTGCTTCCTCACCTCCTGTGGCACGGCCGCTGTAGACAGAACACTCAGGTGTGCCTTGCTCTGCGCTGTGCCACGTCCTGATCTCCACAACTGCTCTGTAAGGCCGGATACCCTACCTCTACTATATACAACAGGGTCTGAAAGTCAGGGAAGTACACTGACGTGCCTAAGTTTATGCACCCAGGGTGCTATTACAGTCA
>NW_027949129.1:0-215 GCF_054177405.1 Leptonychotes weddellii | reverse complement strand
CTCTTGGTGTAAAGGTTTCCTGGAGTTTTGGCAGGAGAGGTTTCTGGGATATTTGGGAGGCTTGGGACCTTTGCAGGCCAGTCCCTTTTGGGGAATGGGACTGTTATTTATTGCAGACTTAAGAACCACATAAGCCAATGACTGTGTGGCTTCTGTTTCTCCATTCCATTTTCTCTTAGCACAGTCTTCACCTACCTCATATGAATCTTATGCAA
>NW_027949128.1:0-215 GCF_054177405.1 Leptonychotes weddellii | reverse complement strand
TCAAGGACCTGAAATATCTACAACTTAGTTATGCAGCCTGGAAATAAATTTCAAACGAAAATAAAAGCTTCAGTAAACACTCAACATTTTTAAGCTTTCAAAATTAAGGCATAAGACTATTATAATTTTTTAATAAATGGACTGAATTTTATAAAGTGTGTTAAAATGAATATTGGTCCATTTAAAATATTGAATTTAGAGGGGCGCCTGGGTGG
>NW_027949127.1:0-215 GCF_054177405.1 Leptonychotes weddellii | reverse complement strand
TGAACTGTGTACCAACCAAAGAAGAAGACAACCCTTGCCCCGACATACGCAGACCACGCACTGAGGGTTCTGGAGGTCCGATGGACATCTATGTGGGGTACAATGGGGCACCGGGCACAGAGTCATCAAACACCCGAGGAGACGGGCACGGAGGAAAGGGTGTTGAAGCTGGTGCGGAAGGAAGAGTGCAAGGTCGTGCGAGTGAGTTATGGAGC
>NW_027949126.1:0-215 GCF_054177405.1 Leptonychotes weddellii | reverse complement strand
GTCCCCCCACTGGGAGTGTCCTCACCACCTGCCTCCCCCGCTGGGAGTGTCCTCACCACCTGCCTCCCCCGCTGGGGATGTCCTCACCACCTGCGTCCCCCCACTGGGAGTGTCCTCACCACCTGCCTCCCCCGCTAGGTGTGTCCTCACCACCTGCCTCCCCCCAATGGGAGTGTCCTCACCACCTGCCTCCCCCCAATGGGAGTGTCCTCACC
>NW_027949125.1:0-215 GCF_054177405.1 Leptonychotes weddellii | reverse complement strand
TAAAAGTATGCTTAAGGGTCAAGGAGAGGAGGCTGAAGATCCAGAAAGGAGACCAAGAACTGGTGATCAGAGCGAGATTAGAAGCAGCAGGAGGAGGAGCGAGAAATTTTTAAGAAGGAGGGAACTCCTCACAGTGTCATAGGTTACAGAGAGGTCAGTACAGAAGATTTATTTATTTTATTTATTTATTTATTTTTTTTAATTTTTTTTTAATT
>NW_027949124.1:0-215 GCF_054177405.1 Leptonychotes weddellii | reverse complement strand
TGTTTTAAGGCTGTTCTAAGTAAGAAGCAATGGCCTCTTACTCTGTGACAGGCCCTCAATATTCATGATTTTAATTCTTTTTATTTTTTATTTTTTTTATTCTTATGTTAATCGCCATACATTACATCATTAGTTTTAGATGAAGTGTTCCATGATTCATTGTTTGTGCATAACACCCAGTGCTCCATGCAGAATGTGCGCTCCTCAATACCCAC
>NW_027949123.1:0-215 GCF_054177405.1 Leptonychotes weddellii | reverse complement strand
AGACACATGTGTAACCTTCATTTATATTTTGGATATCTATATGGCAAGAGATTCTGTGCTCTTTACCCAAATGGAACAACCTCTCCTCTTTACAGGTCTCTTTGGAATGTCTTTTTCTTCTTTAAGTGAACTTTGGTAGTTTCTGTCTTTCTAAGAATTTGTCCATATCATCCATTGTCTAATTGATTGCCATCTAAAGTTCATAGAATTCTCCT
>NW_027949122.1:0-1237 GCF_054177405.1 Leptonychotes weddellii | reverse complement strand
CCGTTTGCTCAGCGAGCGAGAACTCACGGGAGGGAACTGGCCAGAAACACCAGTTGGTTTTATTTCTGTGGTGGTCTGTGCCACCAGGAAAGGAGGCTCCGGAAAAGGAGGAAGTCTCCTTGCGGCTTTGCCCGGAAGGGGGACGAGCACGTTTGTGGGGCTGCGGCCGAGGGTCGGCTCTGGCTGGTGGGTGGGCTTCGTCGCGGGCACAGGGGCGAGGGCGGGGGGCTCTGGGAGGGGCCGGGGGAAGGAGGGTGTCTGTCTCTGCTCCGGCTGGTGCATGGGGGGCAGCTCCGGGGCCGAGGTGCCCGCCTCCACTGGGGGAAGGGCAGGGCAGGCCGGGGGGCATTGTCGGGGAGGCCCCGGTCAAGGGGACATGGCTCTTGGCCACCTGGGCCTCCACGTCTCTGACACGGCCCACGGTTGTGAGCCTGTCTGCTCAGCGCCCCCGCGGGGCTCGGGGAGGGGCTCTTTGTGTCCACACGTGTTCCCATGGGCCGGGCTGATGGTCGCCATGTGGTAGAACCTGGCCACGTGCGGAGCTCTCGCAGGTGAGCGTCACGGGGAAGGGAGTTCGGGGGTGGCCACGTTAAGGAAAGTGTGGTTTCCTGCTGATGCTGTCGGAGGGGCCGAGGGTTTGTGGACGGAGGAGGCGTCTGGGGCTGCCTTGACCTTCAGGTGGAGCTGAGATCCACGGAAGCTGTTGGGGTGTGTGTGGGTGTTGGCCCTCAGAGGAGCTGATGGGAAAGCACCAGAACCCCCCCCAACCAGGGCTCCCAGGAGCAAGGCTGTCATAACATGAAGTGCCTCACCTCTCTTTTCCCCACGAGAGCAGCCACTGACCCCCACTGTCCTCATTGTCCCCCACCATCCCCCACTGTCCTCACTGTCCCCACCATCCCCACTGTCCTCACTGTCCCCCACCATCCCCACTGTCCTCACTGTCCCCCATGGTCTTCACTGCCCCCCACTGTCCTCACTTTTCCCTCCACCATCCCCACTGTCCCCACGTCCTCACTGTCCCCCACCATCCCCACTGTCCTCACTGTCCCCACCATCCCCACTGTCTTCACTGTCCCCACCATCCCCACTGTCCTCACTGTCCCCCACCATCCCCACTGTCCTCACTGTCCCCCATGGTCTTCACTGTCCCCCACTGTCCTCACCGTCCCCCACTGCCCCCACATAAAGCACACAGTGAGATGGAAGCCTTCTTGGCTCTCTGCACATTCACCTG
>NW_027949121.1:0-215 GCF_054177405.1 Leptonychotes weddellii | reverse complement strand
TTTTTTTAATTTCCTCTTTTCCGATATTTATATCTCTTATTCTTTCATTTTCTGGATGTACTGCATTGACCAGAACCTCCAGAACGATGTTGAATAATGGTGATTGAGGGCCTCTCAACCTTGTTCCTGAAGTAAATGGGAATGCCCCTAATATTTCACCATTTAGTGTGAGTTTGCTGTTTGTTTCCGATGTGTTCTCCTTCTGTTTTTGTGTG
>NW_027949120.1:0-215 GCF_054177405.1 Leptonychotes weddellii | reverse complement strand
GCTTGGCCTTCAGCCACTCCTTCTTGAGCAGCTGCCGCAGCTTGTCCTTCTCCTTCTTCCTCCGGGCCTCCTCCTCGGGCGTGAGGTCTACCTCCCGCACCACCAGCTGTCGCAGCCACAGCGTGTCCACGAACCAGCTGGGTCCGAAGCCTTCGCCCGTGTGCCCCAGCCGGATCTTGAAGACCTCACCCACGTCCTCCGCCTCCAGCTGTGCA
>NW_027949119.1:0-215 GCF_054177405.1 Leptonychotes weddellii | reverse complement strand
GGAGGGGGCGGGCCCCCGGGGGCCCAATCCTCTGCCCAATTCCCAGCCCTCGGCTGCACACCTGTGCCTACTTCGCCCCCAGAGGCGAAGCTGGAGGAGCGGGGTCTGCCTTGGTCGCAGGGGCCGGGGAGGCTGGCGGGGTGTTTTCCAGCCACAGGCACCCGGGACCCCGTCGGGCAGGCAGCTGTCCCCTGACAAACGGTGTGGGCTGCCCG